>NC_056468.1:34088422-34388422 GCF_008729295.1 Plectropomus leopardus | reverse complement strand
GTTAAGAGAGCACGGGCGCGGCTCATAAATCGGCGGCTCTCTCCGCCGTAGTTAAAGCTGTCACTTCTCTTGTGGGGGGAGCGGCGGCTGAATGGAGCTGTCAGCTGGCTACTTGTTAGGGCTAACAAGGCCGTCCACTGATAGGACTAATGAGGCCCAGGGCTCGCCGCTACCCGCACAGCCCGCCGCCACCAACGCTGCTGCTGCTGCTGCATTATGTGCATTATGTGCTCGCTCCAAGGTGCACGCAAGAACACGAATCAATCGAGATTATTATGGGCAGACGGGAGAAAAAACAAACGCAAACCCTCTGAACAAGTCGTGAAGTGTCATAAAAAAAAGAAGAGAATCTCACATGAAACACAGCAACATAAAGCAGACCAAACTGCATGTGTTAAGAAATTTACGCCTGATGTTTGAGTTTTCGTTTATCAGAAAAAGGCGAGATAATGTCACCGTACTGGCAGAGAGTTTGCCATGAGCAAGTGAAATAATGTGCACTACATTAGGTTAGGTAAAATATTTGCAATGCACTTCATCTGACAAACAAACTGCAGAAAAATCTGCAATTCACGACCACCAACACGGCTTCACCTGCTGCATTATACGCATTATGTACTTCCTCCAAGGTGCGCGGAAGAACACAAATCAATTGACATTATTATAGACAAATGGAAAAAAAACTGAATGCACATCAACACATCATCTCACTTGAAATGCATCAATATAAAGCGGATCACTGCACTGCATGTAGTACCAAGAAAATTACACCTGACATTACAGTTTTTATATTTATTAGCAAGAGGGGCATCATGTTACCTTACTGGCGCTGTGCACTATATTAAAAAATTAGTTATGATGCACTTTATCTTAAAAACAAACGGCTTAATACTGCTTTCGCCAACGCTAAATACCTTGATAAGCAATGAAATATGCCACAAAAAAATCATGAAAGTTGATTTGTTTCATGCGAGGGAGATAGTTAGAACTGGATATTTACTAGTTTTTCATATTGTTTTAGCAAGTATGAAATGTTGGTTTCATTTTTGGTTGTTTTCAATGAAAGAGAAATCTTTTTATTTCATGTATTTATATTGAAGCTGTCTGCAGATGCCTGAATAGGATTGTGGAGAATATTCATGTTTCTAAATACCTGCAATTTTAAAGTACTTAACTCTGCTGATGCTGTCATGCTTCTTGTGTTTGTTTTAATTTACCTTTTATGCTCCAAACGTGGTGCTCTGCGGCAACCTGTTGGCAGGGAGGGGCACAAAAAGCAGATGTTTGTTTACAGACATTGCTGCTTTTCCTGCAGGCATTGTGCCCCCCAAAATGGATATTTTACGTGATCTTTTCAATAACTAAATGTTTCTGTGTCTAAACCTGACCATGCGTGCAAATATAATAACGTGCAAAAGTAACATAGGGCTGGGTGATATGGAGAAAATCAAATATTGTGATATTTTTGGCCAAATACCTCGATATTGACATGGCAACAACATTACAGGGTTAACTATGATGCTTTCACAAAATATTTACACAACAGGATTTTTGTAGCTCACTAACCTCTATAACAGTTTGGTAAATTTAATCACTGAACTGTAATTCAGCCTTAAAACCAGGAAAAAACAGCACTTAATAATATTACATTATCCAAAATCTGAGACATTATCCAGTCTAATATCACAATATTCATATAATATTAGTATATTGCCCGTGCTAATTTAAATATGTGTTGTTTGCAGAAATTTACATTAATTTTCGGGCAACTGGGCTGCTAAAGAATGAAGAGCCCCTGCAGGATTTTAAAACGGTGGTCAGCTATTAACCCTTCTGTCTCGAGTAAAAACCCACACAGAAAAAAAACACACTAAATAAATTCCTCCCCTTCAGCACGGAGAGATAAATGTGACGATGATGTTTGGGGGTTAAATGTCAAGCATGAGTAACGTCTGATTGTTATTTTCTGTCTTTGTGTTTTCAGAGTGAACTGCAGCCTCGTTCGATGAAGCCTCATCTCTTCTCCCAACGCTTCATTATTTGCGACGCTCTGGTTTAATTCCAATTACCCCTGTTAATTAGGAAATCTCATGCTCTCTGATCTGGGGCTTCGTTTCAACTTAATGTCATTTGCCAGGTTGTTTACTTCCCATTAAAGCCTTTTATTGTGAAATTAAGTGTTACATTTGTTTCTACGAGGTATTTATCTGTGATGGTAAACATCCTGACTGATGTCAACGTGCAGAAGTCCCCCCCCGCATGCATTCAGCCTGTGTTTATACTGCATTAGTGCTGCTGTCAACTCTTTCTTTAGGCATATATTAATACCACATTAGCATATTGTCTTATCAGACGTTTAGGTACCAAATTATTCCTTTCAACGGCTGTGGAGAGAGCAAAACGTGGGCCTTCTGCAACACCGAAAACCTTCAAGGATGTGTCATCCTTTGGCTCTTCTCAGGCATTTATTTTAACACTGAACAATACAGTTTGACGGCTTTTATTAGTTTCAAGAAAGATGTTCTCACCATATTCAGTGTGGCATTGTAATGCGACAAGACAAAAGCAACAAATGGGGAAAGCGTGAAAGGATGAGTATGTGTGCATCTGTTTACGTTTTTTTGCTTTTTTTCTCCCTCTTTAACAATACAGAGCAAATGTTTGCTCCGCTTTACATGCAGAGATCAAGCGACAAAAGATGCAAAGGAAAGAAGCTGTGAGATACATCCTTTATGTATACGACTGAATCAACAGTCTGCTGAATGAATCTCTCTGCCGAGCTCGGAGAGAAAAAAACAATCCACTCTCACTCCATTCTTTAAGACTCGGAGGCCGTCGCAGCTGTTTGACCTCTTGTATTATCTAAATAGGTCATTGTGTATCTCACAGGCCGCCTGATTTCCTGCGAGGCAAACATTTCCTCTCTTGGATCGTTTCCATGTTACCAGCCTGCCCAGTAGTACATACTGATACACCAGTGCAACCAGTATGGCAGCCGGTTTACTGCTGATCCTATGGCATGGCTGCAGTCCAGTATTTAAATCTGTATTTAAATCTGACTCAGTGGCGTAGTGAGTTGGGTTTATCTAGTCTGCTGCTGGTGATATTAATCATCCAGTATGTTTGTGCAGTATGTCGACATGTCAGTGATACTCTGTTCTTTAAGCGGCTGACATGCTGCCTTCCTAAAACCCCTACATCGAGAATTTCCATGTTTTTTGTTATTTTTTTGACAGAATATATATATTTTCTCAATTGTAGAATAATGAGACAGACTTGTGCGTAGTCTACAATGCTTTCAGCGTATTAATTCTTATAAAATGGGATGGGTTGAAAATCATTGTTTCATTCTATCAAGATGACACCATGTTTTATCTCAGACATTATCTTAGTGCTCAACCCATTCCACCTTTTGCAGCTGCAGCTGTGATGTTTTTTGTTATTTGTGCAGCAGCCGTAAAATCTGCACGATTGTTTTTGAATTCACTATTTTATTGTTATTATTTTATTTTTACTTCACTTTGCTTTGTTACTTTCGCTTGCAGTTCAAAGTGTTTTGCTCCTGTTGCTGTGTGCATGTAGACGCTGTAACATCTGGCTTTCACACTAAGAGCTACTGAAATTTAGATCTGAAAGACAAATAATAATAACAATGAAAACACAAATGTTAATTGAAATGGTTGCTGTTTTAGCAGCTGACTGAATGCATTTTAGGAAGGGTTTCAAACTGTCTGTCTGATAAGTATTACAGGTAAAATAAAGGAGAAAACCATAAAAGCGAATACTTTTTGGTAATATATAACAAATCTCAGGCCAGTGCAATGAATAGATAGAATAAGGTAGGAAATCTGAAATTGGGCCACAATTTATAAATATGGTAGACAGTAGAAGTGACACAATATTTAAAACACGATTATTGTGGCCAAAATTATTTACAATATTGATAACATGATGATATCTATGGAAAATCTGAAATATTAAATAAATAAATAAATATAGTGCTATCAGTCAAATTCATAGCTATCGTTGTTTATTGTCAGTTTTGGCACTTTTCTGGTCAATGAAAACACTAAAAACAGAAGTGTACAGAGGGAAAGAGAGACAAAGCAAGAATATAAAGAAATGGAAAAGACTGAAGATGTGCTGGAAAGTTACAAGATATTATCTCATGTGTATCATTAAGATGATATCAATATTTAATTATTTCTCCTGGGAAAATTGGATTGGCTTCTTTCAAAAACATGTGAAGAAGGCAATGAGCAACTTAAGAAAAAATGACCCAGAAAATAGCAACAAATTAGTAAAAAGTCCAAGAAAATTACCTAAAAAAAAGCACAAAAAAGGGAAAGCAAAACAAAAAACAAGGAAGTTACATATATAATATGCTTTAAAATTATAAAAATTCTGCAAAAATATTTTTAAGACTATAATTTTTATAAATATATAGCTGCAAATATATAGTTGCAAATCGCACCAATTTGCTCATGATTCAAAGGTTTAAATATTTGTGAAGGGCGTCTGAATGCAGCACGAAAAAACTTAAGTCAGTCTAGGTGTCAAAGGGTTAAACATCACAGTTATCGCCAATACTGGTAGATCCTAAAACCCTTGCAGGCGTAAATGTACGGTACGCGTGTTTAAAATCAGTGGTAATGCTCCTAAAACACTACATTTCCCACAATCCTCTTCAGTTCCTCTTGCAATCAAAGCTTTCCTTTCTGGAAATGTTAAACATATTGGAAATTATTTTTCCCCTCTCAGCCGTTCACTCCTCGACCATCTGCCATTGAGAGAAACTCTGAGAGAAACTTGAGCTCCATTTGCGCTGGAAGAACATTTCCGACAAAATGTGACCCGGTGGCTCGCAATGTAAAAATGTAGTGTAGAGGCCAGAGAGAGAGGCTGCCAATGCTCTCAGACGCGGTCGTGTTTGTTTACAGTAATTACACTCATGTCTCAAAATGAATGTGGTAATTACTGATGACTTACTGATGTTAAAATGCTACATGTAGCACCTTCATGCCAGTCAAATATTGAACCCGAAAAGCAAATATCTTCGTCCAGTTTCCACTCTAATGTTTCACTTGGCTCTATTTCCATGCAAACAATCCCTCCGCAGCACCCCTCAGCATCCTAACTGAGTCCTGAGAAAGCGGCAGGTGCTCCGCTGAGCTGCTGAGGAAGGGGAAATAAACCATGTATTGCTGTGACCTCCGAGGACAGCTCTGCCGAGCCGTGCCGAGCCGTGCCAGGCTACGCCAGGCAAGCAGACTGTCACCTCTACCCTCGGTGGCCCTCGGCTTCTGCCAGCCTTGTCCTTTTTTTTTCTTTTTCTTTTTCTTACACCTCCCTTTTACATCAGTCCTTTTCTCCGTCTCCTCCCTCCATCTGACGGGACTCTTCCAGAGCGGGTCCGTGGAGTCCCTCTGCTCACAGTCACTTAATTAAACGCTCCCACAGCACCGTCTACGACGTGACCGACGGCTGTTAAATTAAGACGCTGTCACAGCCGGGGCACCGAGCGCTGGCAGCGTGAAGGAAAGATGAACCAGCTGAGGAATGAGAGGCGGAGGAAGATGCAGAGAGGAGCTGCTGCGACTGTAGTTTACTGCCTCACGAGTTCTGCATCTGTGTGGTTTCTAAAAGCCTCAAGAAAAGTGGCTTGAAATGGTAACGATGCACATATATCAAAGCTGAGTGTGTCATGAAGTACCTACAAAACCTGAGCATAAATTTATTTATCTTTTTATTTATTTATTCATTTTTTTATTTATCTAACCTATATTTAATCATATTGGTCCTATTGAGATCAAAAATATCTTGTTCAGGGGAGACATGGCTGAGACAGTCAGCAGTGAAAACACAAAGTTGTGGACAGAGACACAGAGGGAGACGAAACACAATTCACACGCACTAAAATTTGCATTAAAAGATACTTATCTAAAAGTCAAAAGAAAACTTTCTGGGGGTCAGTTGTACAACCTGGCAGGCTAAAAACATCGACATCCTGTAGAATCTACTTCTAAGTCTTTCATTTTAGATTTAAAAACATTTAAAAACACCAGCTCCTTGAGTCTCAAGTCATTCTGCAACAAATCCCAGGCTGAGGGTGCTGAAAACCCAAAAGCCATTTTCCCAATATCTGTCTGAGTGTTTGGGACCGAGAGCGTAAAGAGGTCCTGAGAACACCATGAGTACTGTCCGGTACTTTTCTGCATGATGAAATTGTGGGAGCAGACCAAGAACTGCCTTATATATGAAGGTGTACCAGTGTAAGAGCCCACAGGACGCCACAGCAGGCCAGCCTACCCGAGAGAACAGCTGTGAGTTTGCTCCACGACGACAGCCGTGGAGCAGAGCAGAGTCGGCGTGGTGCGGCTCTATCTGTTCCTGCCCTCTGACGCCGGCTGCGTTTCTAAATCCAATCTGATGCTCTGCACTAAAATGAGAGAGATGTTGTTCGAAGCAACATAGCGTTCAGTTTCTCCCCGGACAGAAACCAAAGCACGCTCTGACACTCCCAGAGTGCACTGCTCTGAATAACCGAACATTAATAACCGAATACATTCCAACAGCGAATTTACCAACGGTCCAGTTTGTGCCAGAGTGCGCCGAGTGTTTCCCATTGGCCACATACTCACTAATGTCGATGTGTGTAACGTTGCTAAAAGCCAGCAAACATACACAAACACTACGTGCTGCACGAATAACGTTAAGTTAGTTAAAGACTTGCCAGAATGACATCGCCACGCCCGGTAACGTTTCGTCTACAGTATTGAAGGGAGCGTTGAGGGATTTCAGTTTGGCAAGTTTTACTGAGAACAACTGACAGCTGACTGTCACATTACGTGATATAGATCGGGGATAACTGCGCCCAAATCAACCCAGCTTCAGGAAACTGTAGAATAACTAAAATTACAATATTTTAAATTTGGATTAAGGCTAATGTCTAATAACTGATGCATTTTATTATGCATGCAAGATTGTAAATTATATATTAATAAAGTTTTGGGTGATCTAGATTCCCAGAGCATTTTTTGGGGGAAATCTCAACAGTCTTTCTCCTGAATCCAGTCTAGATTAGTTCCTACTTTGTCTAAAACAACCTCCAAAGAACAAGGTCATACTGTGCTCTCTAACATCTTATTTCCTTTAGTACTACTTATATAATAATTTTATTGTAATGGAACTACTTTGTTGGCTTTAATATTACAGTAAGGCTTATTATTAGTTTTCTGTTTTTCAATTAGTCTAAGAAATATCACAAAATAATGAAAAATCTGTATCAGGAGCTTCTGGGACCCGAAGTAATGTCGTCAGAGTGCTTGTTTTACCTAAACAACAGTCCAAAACCCAAAAGAATGCAATATACAGTAATATGTAAACAGCAAGTCCTCACAAACAGTGAGCGACTTTACAGATTTATCGAGTATAATGAGTGCGGCAGCTTTAAATCCTGCACTCTCTTCTACTGGTTGTTTATACAGCACAGTCCAGAGATTTACATTCTTTCTGCTCATGCACCCTCTTGTGAGTTTACGCAGGAGGATTATGTACATGCAAGTATGTCCTTGATAAATTTTCATTGGCCAGAGTTTAAAATACTGAGGAACTGTATGCAAAAGTTACCCCTGTGAGCAAAAACCTCAGGCTTCAAATTGTTTTCAATACTGTTTTCAACTGTTTTTTTCTACTTTGGCTGCAAAGTGATGTCCAAAAGTGATAGATTTTTTTTTTTTTTTTTTTTGCTCCAGGCACGCTACTGCAAGTGTTTACATTATGTAGTCTACACTGCTACATGGAGCTACATGCTAATGTCAGGGAAAGACGTAATCCTGGTTGCTGATATCGTAAATTTCTTTGAGATTTCGGATCATATTCCTGCTGAAACAAGCCTGGTTGTAGTTATATGCTTTTTTGATTTCTAATTGGATAAAATGTCCCTATATGCACTAATTCACCACCTACAAGTACACAGCTACATGTAGCTACTTGCTAACATCAGAGAAAAGTAAACTTGGCAGCAAATGTTGTAAATTTCTTCCTGACCACGATTCATAATCCTGCTGAAACATGTCAGAATGAGTTGAGAAATTTTTATTGGTGACTTTTAACAAGATAAAGTCCCACTATACATAATCATTACCCAGCTACAAATACAATTCTACATGTAGCTACATGCTAATATCAGGAAAACGTGAGCTTGGTGCCTGCTGATATTAAGTTCGCCCCAATTTGTAATCATATTTGGACATGACAGGTTATGTTTAGAAGCTTGTTTTGGTTATTTTTTGATGGGAGAAAGTACTGCTTTATACAGCCGTTCCCAGGCTACAAGTACACTGCTACATGTAGCTACGTGCTAATGTCAGAGAAATATGTAATCTTGGTTGCTGATGTTGTAAATTTCTTTAAGATTTCAAATCATATTTCTGTCATAACATGTCTGGTTGTGTTTAGAAGTATTTATCGTTGATTTTTAACAGTATAAAGTGCCACTCTATACAATTATTCCCCAGCTGTGAGTACACTACTACGTGTAGCTACATGCTTTTTACCTTTACAGTAACTCCCTGGCTGCAAAAATAATGCGAAAATTGCTGAGATACAGAAGAGCCAGCAACAGTGATCAATCAGAGCTAATTGGGCTTTTTTGGGAGGGGTTCTTCGACAGATGGGCGCTGAAACGGAGCGTCTCAGACAAAGGGGGTGTACAGGTGTTCCAGCATAGAAAGTATGAGGAAAATAGAGTGTTTTTGAACACTGAAACATGTTAAAGGTGGAACCAAAAAACAAGTATGAAGCTGAAAATTAGAATAGTGGGTCTATTTAATTTAAAATACTTGTTGTCACATGTGATAACTCAGACAAGAAAGGTGAGAGTGACAGAGAGCTGGAAGGATTTTCAGTTTGGTTTTATGTCTGCAGATGTTGTGCTTAAATTTGAGATATTGAGCAATATCCAGGATGCTTGTGGGAGGAGACACACTGCTTCTGTTCTTCTTCTGTGTTTTTAACCCCGAAGGACCAGCAGCTATCACCTCATTTATATTTTTAATCTAAAAACATTCAAGGAGAAAAAAAAAGTACTTTATAAACTCAACAACAAATATGCTTCAGCAATAGTATAAAGGGCCATCAGATAATACTATTAACGTCCACGCACAGCGGCATACTCAGCCCACACGTCTCCCTGGTGAGGAACAGATGAGAACAAGAGGAACAAATGGAAATCCAACTGGAAATCCACACACACACAACGCCTGCTCTCTGTTTCTGGCTGGTGTGTGTGTGAGTGTGTGTGTGTTTCTGTAGGCAGAGGGTTTAATGTATGGTGATGCATCATTGATTGCACACCTTGTTTTGACATTTTGTGGACAGCTGCTTTTAGAAAACAATAGTGTGAAGGTTGGAGGGGGGGGGGGATGAGGGGAAAAAAATTCTGCCAAAAAAAAAAAAAAAAAAATGAACACCGGTGCCTCTTCAAAAAGAGTGAGCGCCAGAATAAGGCCGACCTCCCTCCCTCCCTCTCTCTGCCTGCCACCTTCCTCTACCTGCTGTCCCCAGTCGATCCCCGGCAAAACTTGGCGGCAGATGTTGCTGTGCTAAGTTGGCTCTGAAGTGCCTCCCCGGCTCCCCGGTCTCACCGACAACACAGTCAAACCACATTAGATCTCTTTATTTGTGCCTGGGGCAAGTTCGGCACTGCAGCTGTGTCCACCCCCGCTCTACCTTTGGTGTTGAAGGCCCTCGGGCGCTAAATGTGAGACCACAAAAAAAATAAAAAAAAAAACTGTTTCACTCTCATTTTCTGTCTCTCTTCTGCATCTGCTGACAATCCAGCAGTCTGGCTCCGGGCGGCAGCACTGAGGGAGGGAGGGAAGCGGGGGGGTCAGGAAGGGAGACTGTCGAGGGAGGGAAGAGGGGTGAGGATGGAGGGAGGAGGAGGTGAGGAGGTGGCATGGACACCCGGGTCCCCGTGCTGAACAGATGTCTGCGACAACCTGCTTCCTTACACCTGTACGAGTCCTTGTAACCCCGCGGATGCAGCCCGCTGAAAAATTCATGACCCTGGAGGTTTCCTGTCCGCCATCAAAGACCGCGGCCCTCCCTCCCCCTTCTCCATTGCTCCCTCTCCTCTCCTCCCTCCCTCCCTCCGCTGCTCCTCTCCTCTCCCTTCTCCACGTCACCGCTGCCCGTTCTGCCATCTACGCCTAACCTCCCACCGGACAGTTCAGACTCCCCTCACTTTGATCAGCTTTATCCGTTCAGCCCGATATCACTCGCACGTCTCATCGAGGACCAGGCTGGAGGCCGACAACAGCTAAAGTTAACGACTCAACATCCGCTCGATAACGAGACAAGGAACAATAAAAACTTTGCATCTTAACCCTTTGATACATAAGCAAATTGAAAATTATCAGAGAAAAGCAAAAAAAAAGTATAAAAAAAGAAAAAAATACTGAAAATTTAAAAAACTACCTATATATTATTTTCTTTTAAAATCATTTTAAATGAAAATTAAAATAATATAAAATATCGTTTTTGCAAAAATATGTATTTTTAAATAATTTTCTAATAACCTCCTCCTGGTTGGTCATTGCCTTTTTCCCAGTGTGTTTTTTTTCCCTTAAGAAATCAAACCCTTAGGTTTTGTGGTTTTGTGGAATACATCTGATCACAGCACAAGAAAACTGATGTTAATCCAGGTTTCAAGGGGTTAAAATAAAAGTATATGGGCAAAATCTTAAGCTGAAGGTGCGACAGGCAGCGAGGAAAAAGGCAATAACTAAAACAGAGAGCTGGGACAGTCTGAATAAAGCCAACAGTGGGCTACTCATGTAAATCCAGTGTTTAAAAGTCCAGTAAAACTGGACTCAAGGAACAGTTGCAGGTAAAAACTAGTCAAATAAAAGTCTAATATCAGCTATATGATATCACCAGCACATGGAAACTGTTAGTGCCTTTCGGAGGCATGCACAAGAATCATTTTTACATGTGTCAGTAAAGGTGACACTGCATCATTAGACGGCTCTGATTTATTTTCCACTGGTTTAAAAATTCTTATCTTGGACAGTGAAACCAAAGATCTGCAGCGCTCACTTGGGTTTGGCAACTGATGCCGAGTTTCCATCCTAAATATCCAAGTCTTTGTTTGATGCTCTGCTACTTAAACCACACGCCATATTCACCAGAGTTATGCATGACCGCCATGGGTTTTATTTGGGGTAAAATGGTTCGTTCCTTTTCAGAATTTCCAGGTTCAGAGTCAGAAATTTCAAATGGAACGTCCCGTGAAACCGCACTTCCAACTCAGAGAAAGGGAGGAACAATCAGTCAGTGTGCAGCCGATTCACAGGAAGGTTTCGGTTCCCAAAGTATCTGTCGAGTGAGAGCCGACAGGTATTCATGCCGCTCTTCGGAAAAGGCAGCTGCGGACATGGAGGCAGCTGCCCCAGATAACGTTATCTTCTGCCTTCTGCTTAAAGTATTAAATTTACAGCACGCAGTAACTTAATACCATACAGTCTCTGGCTTTTGTTTGATATCTAGTTTTAGCAGATTTTATTTTGATCTGTTGTTAGCATTTTTAGCTAATTTACTCAACAATGTGAATGTCGATCTCTCATTGACGTCTCGCCAAAGTCTGTTCAAACTCTGCAACTCTAAAAAGAAAAGGGGGATAAATAATAGAATATTTGTTTTGAACAGCTTAATCTAATTTGACTGACATATTTCTAAGTCACTCACAGTCCTCTTCTGTCCAACTTCTCTTTTTGGACATGTTGCCACAGTGTTTGTATGCCCACAGTACAATTTAATGCTTTCTCATCAACAGCTATTGCTAACAATGGCCATTAATCTTTTTCTGACTTTTTGTACTTCGGAGGTAAACAGAGCGCAGTAAAAATCCTCATTTAATCATCAGAACGATACTTAATAATACCCTTTTTCTGACTGTGGATCCTCTTATATCTTTATAATTGGTATTTTTGTATAAAGTCTAAAAGTCAGTTTATTTGACTGTTGTTAAAATGAAACATTTTAATGACAAAAAATAAAAAAATAATCAAATCAAAGCAGTGTTATGGTACATTAATGTTTGCTTAAAAAGTCAGTCAAAATACAGTGGGATTAAATCATTTACATGTTTACCTCCGTTTATTTTGTTCACAGTGACGCTGGGAATATTGTGTTGAATTTCTGCCAGCGGGGGGTTTAAAAACATCATGACTCACTTAAAAATAAATGATGTGTGTTTTTACCAATATTCAGCCTCTATGCACTGCAGACTGTTAAGACTTCAAACACGCGCGGCCTCCTGTTTGATTCTCTCTCGTGTCCGCTGTGTACGTTCTCGATCAAAGACTTAAAGTGGAGTTTGGCGCAGCGATGGGCCTGTGAATGAAGCCAGCCAGCGTAGCCGCTGCCTCCGCTGGCAGCGTTTCTTCCATGTCCTTTTCCATCCTCAGTGCTTTGACACGACCCGTTTACTCACCAGCGAGCCGCGCTCTCTGTTTTCTACACTTCCAAACAGTTTGCTGCTCGGAGCAACTGAGGTGACCTCCTGTGTGGGGACATCTATCACGTCTTTCACTGTGGGAGCTGCAGCCACGATGTTTCCTCACTCTGCCTCTTTCTGCTCAGTCGGACGCATACCGGGCGAGGGAATTGTTGTCATTTCGACATGAAAACAGCAGCATTGCCAACAAGCGTACTGCTGAAAATATGCAAGTTTGGTCATCGAATGACACAACACAAACAGCATCGGCCCATTTGTTAACAATTTATCATGACAGTGAAACCAGCTCACATCATACTTGAGGCCTTTGGCCCTTAGAGAGAAGGCACGGCTGTTAAAGAAAACAAACGGTTTTGAGAGTGGTTTTGAGGTCGCTCTTTAGGCAACATTTCGGTATGTTATTCAGTTTCTACACTATCTGGTTGTGTAATGTTATATGAAAACCCAATGCCCAAGGACCAAGAGTTTTATGAGGAAAAGGTCACTATTTACATGAAGGCAGGTGCAAATTTGGATGCTTTACAGATGAACGTTCTGTAACAGTACTTAAAGCAGGAGGGCAATATTCAAGTACGTGCTGCTGCTGAAGAACGCCAGTAAACCAAAAGGCGACAAAAATCCCACTGAGCTATGCTAAACAGTAGACGTACTTCAAAACACACACATCAGAGGATTTTACCCCTAATTTCCACCAGATCTGTGGGCGGTCCGGCTCCGATCCGCCACAGCAGATAGAACAAATAGATTACACTCTAGTGTGTGTGTTTACTTCCACTGGCTCCACTGTGTAGTGAATCGACTCCGTCTCAGCTCCAGCAGTCTGGACCTTTGTGAATCAGATACGCAAGGCATTTATTTTTGCTGGATGCTGGAGCACTTCGCATCAATTCAACAGAATCAAGCACACAGCAGTCAGGAAGTCAGACAGCAACACAACAGTAAAATATGTGGTTAATTTTTTGTTGACGTCCGATTGGATTTCACATAACTACATCAACAAAACGTCACAATGAGCGAATCCAGACCTGGAGTCAACAGGTCAGAGGTTTTCAGAGGTCACTACCAAAAACATGGATAAGGACAAGCTAATGGAGGCGGAAAACCACAAAAAATGACCGTTTTATAAGCTCAACCACAGAAAGGAAATGCCGTGGAACACCATATTGGGAGTTACGGTAGTGAATGCAGTTGTTAATGTTATTATTTCTTCGTCTGTACTGATATAATGCACGTGATTCTGTAATTACGGCGGGAACTCTTCGGTCTCAAAAATTTCCGATATCCATATATTGACCAATATTGTTTTAAATGTATATAATTCTGAAAAAGATGTACGACAAAGATCTTTTGCCGTAAACTCTGATACAGTGAAAATGCTTGATTTTCAGCCTTTGTTCTGCAGCATAAAACACATTAGTAAACGCCACACTTGTGAATTTTGAAGCTTTTATGCTTCTTAAAAAAGGCGATTGCTAACAAGCGGCTTAATGAGACTTCGTCACGCCTCCACATCAGTCATTAAAAACCGAAAATGGACACTTCGTCAGCCATTATCCCTCACTTAATACACAGCAGGCTCAAACAACATGCTGAAATATAGTTATTAATAAAAAAGTTTGGATATATGCAAGAAGCATGTCTAAAAACTGATACATTACAACTAAATTTAGCTTCAATTATATCTTCACATAGTTTTACCTACATGATAGGTAAAAAAATATTGATATTGTTTATTTTCATGGTGCATCTTCTGGCACTTTGCTGTTGTGAAAGAGCTCTCTGACGCCCTGAGTAGCAGTTGGCAGGCTCACAGCTGGCACAGCAGCTCAGCTTTCTTTCCATGTTCTGCAGAGCAGCAAACGTTATTTCGCTTGAGACGCTTGCAGTCTGACGTCATTCTGTGAAGCTTTAAAAAACTGTTATGGTTCCTGTTCTCAGAGATCTGTGAAGATGATCAGAAGTGCCTGCCAAAGTGGAGGAAAACACACACGAGTCTGTGCTGCACAAAGGTTTGAAACGACAATATAAGAGGAGGGATGAAAATCTGTTTCTTGGCCTCAGATTTGGTCCAGAAATTAAATCTAAATGCTCCAACGTCACTCTGCACTCTTACGCAAACTGATTTTAATGTATATTATTCATGTTGAGACACAGCTCAGTGTCCACAGCAGATGGTGTGGTTTGTTACATTCACAGCTGCCTTAAAAAAGCTAACAACATATGAAAACATGTGGTTAACGGACTTGGTGGCGGTTTGTGAGCGGCGTGCTCTCCTAACCGCCTGTGTGGCGTCGTGTTTCAGTGCGTCGGTTTGCGGAGCAGATACGCTTCCTTTTCTCTAACGGAGGCTGAGAAGAGTCAAAGAGTTTGACCATATTAGGTCGTCCCCGTCATGCTTCTCACAGTGAGCTGCTGCAGCTGCAGCTAACAGTTAGGTAACAACAACACAATGCTCGATGGTGCCAGCAGCTTCCTCTGCTCAGAGCCATACACAGATTATGTGCCTCCGCAGCTGTAATTCAATTCCCCAATAAAATAAAGAGATCTTAACTGTAATTGTGGTGACTCAAAAGATTTGGAAGGATAAAAATACTTAAATTAATCCACACTGGGGACTTATAGAAGAGCAACATTAAGCAGTCTAAAAAAGAAGAAGAAGAAGCGCGTCCACACTGCTGACTGATGCAGGAAATTCTCTATTTATATCCCTGAATACAACAAACTGCACAGATGACCACTGATGAGACTTTGACTCACTCGCTTCAGGCTGCAGGTTTGTGCTGCTAAAAACACTCTGATGCTGATATACTGTATCCCACACACACACCCTACAGTAAAACACCCACGTACTCTCCACTGTTCCTGCAGTCTCCGTGCCTCTGTGTATCTGCACGGCTGGTATTTTAGGCCTCTCTGCAAATAAATTCTCCGCTGGGAACCAAAGTGTCAAGAGGTGGAAAACGATGAGGCTATTTTCAGTGACTTACCTTGTCTGCATCTGTGGGTCGCATGAGGGAAACTCGGTCGTACTGCCGCCGAAGCAGAGCCCACAGAGCGTCCAGACGACCCTGATAATACAGAAACATGACATAAAACTTTGAGTACTGAAGGCCATTTTTTGCCTT
Organism: Plectropomus leopardus; assembly: GCF_008729295.1. Lineage (NCBI taxonomy): Eukaryota > Metazoa > Chordata > Actinopteri > Perciformes > Serranidae > Plectropomus > Plectropomus leopardus. Next base: position 34,372,774 of record NC_056468.1, on the reverse strand, counting down.
TGTAACAAAAAAATAAAAGTTAAACAGACCATTAATAACTTTTTAACAGCCTATAACATACTTGAATTATTTCATCGATAAAAAGAGGGTCCTTGCATAAACCTGAGCTGTCTATGCAACAGAAAGATGCAAAGACTAGCAAAATTGGTGCTACATGACAAAAGAAAACAAAAAAAAAGATGCTTTTGCTCAAGCCTAAAAAAACCTACAACTACCAGAATGCACTGCTTCACACCAGACCAATAAATGCTCCCGCTGGTGTGTGATGTAATGCTGACTCATCCGTTTGAAACAATGGCGGTAGGCTGGTAATAAAAGATCTCGTATAACAGCTAAACAGGGCGTTAAAAATGTTTCTGAAAATATTTTAGGAGAGAAATAGACAGTGAAGTAAAATAATCTTGATTTAAAGTGGATCAGCACTGTTTAGTTTTACTGTTTGATCTGATTTCTGTCTGGATTTGAGAGAAAAGGAAGGCCAGGTCCATCTTTTGATCCTGCTCTATACTCTTTGAGTCCGTGGTGGCTGCAAATGTGGCGGCAAATACAAAAATACGTAAATACGGCCTGTAATTCAAGCAAGAGCCAATGGGAGTCAGTGATTCTCTACATGGTGATGCAAATTAATGCAAAATAAGTAATCTGGTGAAGATCTAGGCACCGGTGAGTAGGAAGCAGGTTTACCACAGTTCGGCTACACATACTAAGTAAACTGTTTTGATACAAAGCTGGTTGAAAATTGGCAAAATCTCCCTTTAACGAAGCTGGCTCAGGTAGCAGCATGTGCTGTTGGTGTGAAATTTAGCGATCCTGTGTTGATTCAAAGATGATTTTTGGGGCTCATATCAGACAACTTATTCTCACTTGACCTAAGTGGACCCCAGACTTTAGATGACTTTGTTACATAAGACATCAAATGACAGAGAACTGAAACAGATTTTTGCCAAAAAGTGAGGATCTTCATCAGTATCAGATTCTCGGCTGCGGCGCTCACCTTGATGGGAGTGTACCATTTGTTCTGGTTCTGATGGTAGGTGGGGGCAGGTTTCGGCGATGGACGTTTGATCATTGGCTCATCTACATCCTCCGGTATGGACACGACGGCGTTCTTGGCTTTCTCCAGCCTGGCGCCCTCCTCGGTCGAGCCCTTCTCGCCCCAGCGCACCTGGACGGGTAAAACCACACACAGGACCAATTTAAGAGACAAGAATCACTCATTCTGCTGCTTTTATATTCACTATTGACAATTCAGAATATTTTATGGGTGTTTCAATTATTAGTCTTTTGTAGTGCTGGGCAGGTAATCGTCAACAGGATGCCTTCTGTCTGAAAATGTATAAACGCTGTTTGTAACCCAACGTTGTTGTTTGGCCACTGATGAAAACGTATGAAGAAATGTTTGCTTCAAAACATAAAATAAAGACAGAGACGGATGACATGAACAACTCTGCGAGCGGTCGTCCTCCTTCCACGGCAACACAGTTCTTCATCTGATGTAAGTGAAACATTAGTCAGCAAAAATGTCAAACCTTTCCTGCTTCGAGCTTCTCTCTTCTGCAGAGATTTACTGCTTTTCTCCAAATTTCAAACATGAAAAAATATATTTTTAATATGAAATAATAAAACATCTTGAGGACATCCTCTTGGCCTTTGGTTAATTGTGGTGGGCACTTTTCAGTTTTTCTTACATTTATTGAGACAAACAGTTAACCAATAAATAAATACAAAAATAAGGATGGCACTTAAGCCACAGAGCCAAAAATAAATAAATAGCGTTTTGTTGTAGCCAATCCAAAAGTTACTGTTGCCCTGGTTCCCTTTACAAAGACTCTGTGGGATTTTACATTGGATTTTTGCAGAAAAAAAGCTGCTTTGACAAACAAACGTTGATGATATTTAAAGGTTTCGTTCAGCAAGAAAATCTTCAAAAATGAAAAGCACTTTTTCTGCAACGGGCAGAAGTAAAAAGCTAATGTTGGGCTGTAAACGAACTACACTGCAGTCACACGACTTTAAGTCACCTCCACAACGAGGCCGTAAAGCCACGTTCAGTGTGACAGTGTTTAATGTCCTTTATTAACCTGTTAGCAACTGCCTTTATAAGACACATAAAAGCTTCATTATTCACGAGTGGGGTATTTACTGACGTACTTTATGTTGAAGAGCAAAACACCAAAGTCTTTTGAGCTTGTGTTAATCACACACCTTATTTCAGGCATCCATCCAAACACACTTTGACTTCAAGTCGAGGGAAACACAACCCCAGTGTGTTACACGGGCTCTCTGTTATAAATTAAAGATGAGATGACCTGATGACATCACTATGACATCATGGTGGTTAATTTTCTCATTTTTCAAACAGTAGCAAGAGTTTGTCTCCCCATCTTCTGGACATTTAGCTCAGGATCTTATAAATGATCTGTGCAGGGTGTCATTATCTGTGCTCTCATGCATGTTTGTATTCTTTATTACCTGACGCATCTTGTAGTTGTTTTTGTTAAATAAAACTATGAAAAAAGGTTTTCAAAGAAAAAAAATGACGATATTATACATTCTTAACTTATTAAATATAATAATAATGAGCAGACAGAGGAGGCGGGACACACTCTCAGCCACTGACGAGCTCACCACCACAGAAAGGATAAATATGATAATGAGAAGGGAGTTGGATAACTGCGATCTATATTATCTATAAGATAACGAAATGACCTGAAAATCTGTTTTTGCTGTTATTAATAAGCACATTTACATGTGGTATAATGTGACATTGTGTGAGCGTGTGAATGCAGGCCTGTGTGTTGGTTAAGCTGTCCTGCTATTTTTAATTGAATTCATCACATCTGTTGCAAGGAGGAGATAAAAAATCCACCGTCACATGAACGGGGAGAGGTGATTAATTAGTGACACAGTTTTCAAGCTGTAGGTTAAGCCGTGACAATATAGAACAGCTTTTCAGAATCATCTCCGGGATACATCCCTGGCCCGCCGCATCAAGTAAAGAGAGGGCCGCGATGAATAAAAGATACGTTGTCACCTCGGCCGACTCGTTTGAAATGTTGGCAGCGGCAAAGCGGTGGAGGTGGTTTTTTCTCAGCGCGGCGTCTTAAATGTGGATTCAGAGGAGAGCGCAGGTTGATCTTAACAAGCACCTCGTTCTCTATACGCAGGGGGGAGGCTTCAGAAGAGGAGACGGGCCTGTCGCTGGGAATCAACCTGCTGCAGGAAGAAGAGAGCGAGATCGCAGCTCGCAAACACTCGTGGGGGAAAAAGTCAAGAGATAGGAGGTCCCTGAGGATGCTGGGAAATCCCTGCAACGCCACCAACTTCCTCGGGGCTGAGAAGCGGTAGGGGGTAAAACAGCGAGGGGGGAGGAGGAGGGAGGATGACGAGGGGAGCTCGCCTTTCAAACCTGGATTCCCAAAGGAGGATAACAAAGCGGCTGCCAAGGTTTGGGAGTTGAGACGGGGGAGGCGGGGAGGCGAGGGGGGTGAGGTGGGTGAGGTGGATATGTCAAGTTGACAGCAGCACTCAATCCTTCATCCTGGCGATGACTTGATCCAATCAGGCTCGGACGGCCAAGGACGCGATGGCAGGGGCCTGTCATGTCAGAGGCATCATGGACTGACGAGGGCAGCGGCCCGGCCGGTCACTCAGCCGGTCCTCCTCCTCCCCCTCCTCCTCCCCCTCCTCCTCCTCCTCCCTGTGTAACTCCAAAAACTTGTAGCTTCAGAGAAACACTGACTGTCAGCAGTTTCCTCTAAACCAATGATACTCAACTCCGTGGGTCAAATCTAGACCCCCCAACAGTTTTCTAAATCACAACAAAAATAAAGTGATTCACTCTGGGAATCCTTTTTGTACTTTTAGTAAACATAAAGTGCCAGAGTGTGTAAAACAGCATCAAAATAGAATTTTTTTTATCAAAAGTGCCAGTGGAGGATCTACCAACACAGGTCTTAAGACCCTAATGCCCTAAAATCCTGAAAACATCCTGAAATCAGAGAAACATACTAAAATCCTTGAAATGTCCTGAAATCCAAGGAACAGCTTAAATATATGAAACCTACAAAAATCCTTGGAATGTCCTAAAGCCACAGAAATGTCATAATATCTTATAAACATCCAAAAAAACCCATCTAAAATCCTCAAAACATGCTAAAATCCTACAAATGTTGAACTAAAATCCCAGACGCATGCCAAAATCCTGGGAATGTCCTGAAATCCTTGAAATGTCCTTAAACACTAAAAAAAGTCCTTAAATCTGAGAAATGCTTTAAAATCCAAGCACCATCTTAAAAATCTAGTAACATCTAGTAATGTCCTAAAATCCAAGAAATGTCCTAAAATCCTAGTAATTACAATCAATAAAACATTTTAAAATCGTCAAAACATACTAAAATCCTTGAGATGTTGTAAAAAAACTTAAAAATGTCCTAAAATACTAGAAACGTACTGAAATCCAAGGAACGTCCTGAATCCGAGAAAGCTCCTAAAATCCTAGACACGTGTATGAGGCTGGCCCCTGGCCTCTCATCATTTTACAAAATCGGCCCCTCAGCAGAGCGAGTACTCCTGCTCTGAAGAAACTAAAGAAAAACATCTGTGAGAGCTGAGCTGCTTTCTGCTTTCTTGGATTTCATCTTTACAGGGTTTCAGTTGTGATGTTTTGCTGTTCGAGAAAACTTCAAGGACATCCACACGTCAAACTTAATGAAAGAGACGTGTCTTTGTGAGCGTGATGAAAGTGTTTCATGCTGCTGGAAGCAATATGTTGGGGGATGATGTTTAGGCTCTAACCTCCATGCGTTTGATCCCTCCGGCGCCTCTTCCTCCGTAGTAGGAGGCGTCCACGGTCGGCCACTTCTTCTTGGGCAGCGGCTCCGGCTCCTTGAAAAGAAAAAGGGAAATTACTCATACTTGCAAACTTTATTTTTTGCAGGACTGTGTTTACTATGGTCCTATTTTCTTACAATCCCATTTATCAATATCTGAGTGCGCTTCCTCTCAACAGGAAAAACTCATTTATGTCATTTTGTCAGGAAGGAAGTGGCGCTCATGTCCATTCTTCTGCTGCAGCCATCGATTCTTACTTTCCACGTGGTTCAAGGATTTCTCAAACCAAATAATGACTTCATTTACTCAAATGACTTCCTTCAGTATTTTTAATCCTCAGCAGATGAATCCAGTCTTACAGAAGGAGCTCCTACAATCTATTAAAGAGCAAAACCTGTTTGTGCATATTGTGATGACGGAGATATGAGTCAGATTTTTTATGGTATGATATTATTCTCCAGTAATGACGAATAGCTTATTCAACACAAAAAAGGTCAGGAAAACAACAAATCAGCTGAAATTTCTCAGTGTGATCCAAGCAGAAACTTATGAAATGTTTAATTATTTTTTAAGAAATTGTTCTAAATTTTAAAAACTTTCTTTCAGAGAGCTGAAAGAAAAGCACTCATGTCTGCGCATTAAGTTTAAAGGTGATTACAGTCGCTTAGCATACATACGTACCGAAAGTACGGGGAAACATCGAACTTAACTGTGTCCAAAAAAATCCACCTATCAGCTCCTCTAAGGATCACTAATTAACCCTTTGAAAGCTGGAGAGACATTGCTTTTGCTGTGCTGCTTATAGATGCCTATTACAAGTATTTTAGGGCACGTTTTATTTTCTTTTTTTTTTCAAAAACATGGGGGGAAAAGGTGATGAGCAACTTGGCAAGAAAAATTAGCAGGTTCAAAAAATTATTTTAAAAAGCAAGGAAAAATATCTAGGGAAAAAAGAAAAAAAAAATTAGATTCAAATATTTAAAATTATAGTACAGAAATATAATTTGTCTAGCATCAAGGTAATTTCCTTGTTTGATTTTTTTTCTCAGTTTCTTATAGTTTTATTTTTAACTAATTTTCTGGAATTTTTAAAATATTTTTTAATTAGTTTTTGGGTCATTTCTTCTTTTGTTGCACTTTGCCTTCTTCTCATGTTTGTGACAGAAATCAAGAATATTTTCTCAGGTTTAAAAGAGTTGATATATAATGTCTCGTCGGTTTTATCTGCACAAAAAAAAGTAAAACGACACACTGTGGCGTCAGTGTGACGTAAGTCTTCATCAGTCTTTATGGTAAGTTTGCTCTTTTCCAATCTGGACTCTTTTTTCCCGTGTTTTTGTGTCTTGCTTGACGATTTTTATAGTTCATCTACTAAACTGTAATGGTACACAAAGTTTAAAAATATCACTGGCATCAGTTGAACTATTGTGGTGTTATGACAACACTATAGTGATGTACTCACAGGTGGTGGAGGACGGGAAGGCGGAGGAGGCGGCGGCGGGTCTTTGATGACCTGGATAAACAGAAAAAGCAGAAGAGAGTCAGCACAAAGTCCATCAGGGGACGCATACACACACACACACAGACACACACACACGCTCAAACCTTGTCAAGACAAGCGCAGACGAGGCTGACGGAGGTGATTCGTGACAGGTGACTGAGTCAAACAGAGACGTCCCCGAGCTCGTTGCACAGCGGAGACGCTTGCCGCTGCCAGGCTGCTTTGTAACTGCAACTGGCACCCCATCGCCCCGCTGACTACTGATTACAAGGATTCTGCTTGTAAACCAACATCAGGGGCCCCCCGTGCAAAATAAAGAAAAGCTGAAAATCAACTTGTTGACAGGGGAGTCTTTGGGGCGAGCGCCGCTGCCCGTTTAGCTCTTAATTAATTGGATGGGGTTCAGTGCTCCCAAGCAATCCCCCCAATCATAAAGTCCTAAGGAGTTAATTAGCTCCAATGAGATACAGAGGAGGAGGCTCGGGCTCCGCTCCAAGCCCCGTCTGCGTGGAAGATGAGCAGCAGCACACACACATGCAGCAGAAAAAGAGATAAAACACACACACATAACCACGACACACCTCTCCCGCAGCAGAGTGACCAGCCCAGCGGCATTGTTCATGACAACACCGGATGACACGGCACCTGAGGAGCAGGTTGTCCACAATGTGATTCCACTCAAGGACAAGATGCCTCCACTAGGGTTTTTCAGATGTGCATCGCAAAGCAAAGAGCAGCCTGACAGTGACATTTGTCAGGTGTCAGTCAGACGCTTCACATACTGATGTCCAACTTTTTACTGCAGGACTGCTGAAGACACCACTGCCACTCAAATCCGTCTGTGAGGAGGGATCACGCCGCAGAGACGGAGTGTATTCTTCTGTGTTTTCAGAGGACAGGAGATGAGTCATCGTCACTACAGAGAGCAGAGCTGCAGCTCTCCGAAATCAGAAGTCCAGTCTGAGTCTTCTGGAAATTGTGGTATTTTGGTGACTACGAATGCACGGACCCCTTTACTACAGCAGCGCATCATGCTGAAATTAGTAGTCAATTAATTCAAATAATCAGATAATTATTCCAGTTATTCATCAAGAAAAAAGTCAAAGCTATTATCTGGTTCCAACAAAATTATTATAATTTTCACCCACAGCACATTTTAGCATTTTTACATTAATTACTAACCGGAATGAAATTTAAGACCAATTTTTGATTACTAAAAATAAAAATAAATAATAGAGGGTTTTGGGCAATGTTTCCCAAATATTCATCTTTTTTTATGAATGTTTCTGAAAAATTTAGATACATATTACCAGTTACTGTAAAAAAAAAATTTAAAAATCACAGAATCCAACTTTCTGTGTGCCAATTTTTTTTTTTAGACATCTGAAACTAAAACCGAAATTTTTTTTAAATTCTTTGGCATGAACAGTCTCATGAACTCAGCGCCGCTCCTTGCCACAACTGAGCGTGGCACACCTGAGTGTTTTCAGTGTGTAGGATTTAGTGGGATATATTTATATATATAAATGGGTCTCTGTGTTTTCGTTATCTTGGCACCAGCTGGTTATATCGATGTAGGGAGCGGGTCCTTGTCTACGGAGACCGCCATGTTGCAGCGCCATGTTTCTACAGTAGCCCCGAGCGGACAAACCAAACAAACTCTGGTTCTAGATAGAGACATTCTCATTTTCGGGCCTGCCGTTATAGTTAGAAGCCCCTCCCCCTACTAGCAAAGTTGGGAAAAACACCATTTTCTTAATGCAAAACTGCTTCATTCAGGGTTTTAACCAGTTTGTATTACTAGAACCATTCTGCAAATAAGTCACCTTTTGGTAAAAACCTCCTTAACGTCTGGATCATAAGTTATCACAGAAAAAAGGTGAGCACACAGCCTGTCTCTGACATGTCAAACAGTGTCAGAGAAACACTGATTTGTAACGTCAAACTACTTTATTCAGTGTTTCTCTCTGTTTTAATCACCTGATGTGTTTGTTTGAAAGAGAAAAAGACCTCTGGGTATATTTTTTGGCACACAATAAAAACCTCCTGAGCACTGAAGTAATTTTACCTGGGAGAAGTTACAGCTGATTGCAACCTGCAATCCTCACTGCTAGATACCTAAAAGCCTTGACTGTAGTAAAAATGCATGTATTTGGGAAGTACTGAGCAGACAAATGGATACATTTGTGTGAGTGTTTGTAAAAGTATGCATTAATATGCTGTTGTTCAGTGTGGACCCCTATGACTTTAATTCATCAAGAATTTTCTCAGTTTTTGGATTATTTGTTCATCACAGAAGCATGCAAGAAAAGTTTTCTCTACAAATTCAACGTAACACTATGTGAGTGATTTATATACAAATGATCACTTTGTACATGAAGTTTTCCTTTAAACTAAGTGTCTTTGAGTTCTGGGCTGTTTGTTGAACAGAGGGAGCGACTGTCAACATCAAGATTACTGCAGACGTCACGTTTATGGACGTGTACTGAAATGATAATGAAAACGAGGTCAAGTGCTTCGCTCATCAGCAGAAGTCGATAAGAAAGGAAACACTGTTTCCTGTTCACTTCTCCACCCAGATTTTCCCGAGGTTGGTCTGAGATAAGCCTCGTTTCACGGTCCTCTTCCACAGTCCTGGACGTGACTCCGCACAGAGCAGAGCGCAGAGGCCTATAAATACTGCACATATAATTACAGCGGGGACATATCTCAAGCTGAGGTGTGCGGCAAAGTGGAAGGCAGACCCTCGTCCATTAGTCATCAAAGACTCACTGTCATCGCTGCTTATGCATTTGCTAAATTGGTTTTGGAGGGTGAAAAAAAGAGCAATGTAATAATGGCATATCATAGATCCTAACAGCTGTTTCATTCACTGTTAAGCGCAGGGATACCGACACACTCTGCACATACTGTTGTCATTAGAATAATGAAAAATAATCAATTAGGGTTAATTAATTGCTCTCTGACACACAACTGGCTGTCAGCAAATCCAGTAAAGGTCCACTGGTAGCCTCTCCATACGCTGATTAACGTCATTTCAGCCACACCTTACGTTGACGGGATTATCTCTTTTTATTAAGTAATTACGCAGCAGATTTCCTGGACATATTGTGGGATAAATAAAGCATTATACAAATGACGGGGCTCTGCTGCTCTTTTCCCAGCTACCTGATGGACAGATGTGAAGAGTGTCGTAATTAAAAACTAAACCGCGGGATACTTAGCCGTCTGACACCAGGCCCCAGCGGCTCGCCACCGCAGTCACGACTCCGGGGGGCATCGTCCCCATATGGCTGTCTCCATAACTGTCCAACTGGACTCGATAATCCGTCCGTTCCCAAACTCAGGCTCAAACCGTGTTGTGTCAAGCTGTTTCGGGAGGCTTATCGTGACGGATCAGTGGCAGGTAGCATATTCAGACATTTTTAAATGGATTTGGGCTTTTAACTGCGGACCAATTAACCTGATTTCAGAAAATAAGAACGATTCTCAGGGGAAATAAAACACAAGGAGATAAAAACTCTCAGGGTTCATACACACCTATTAATTTCCATGACTTTGAGACAAATTTTCAAGACCACACATTCACTGAAATGACCGTGGATACTCATCACTCATCGGTTCTTTTTCATACTGTATAATAACAATAACAGTAAAATATCTATTATTAAAAAAAAAAGGATTCAGCACAGGATTAGAATTGTAAATTTAAATATAACCTTGAGATTGTTCATTATCACTTATGTTTTTTATTTTGGCTTAGGAGATGAGCATACAACTTTAAACAGTTGTATTTTGTTGTATTATTTTACTGCCAATTTTTAAAGAAAACATGGAGAAATGTTTTATTTAAAAGTTTTGGCCTTCTATTATTATCTTAGCTGCTTTAAAAATATTTGGCGATTTTCATAGAAAACATTTTTGGAGATTGTATTTCATTTACATTTTTTGGTGATTTTTTTCTTTCTTTTTAAAGATTTTTTCGTTTTAGAAAACATGTGTTCCAAACTATGGGATCACATGTTTGTAATGCATGTTCTCTTTAAAAAAATTTAAAAAATTGGTAATTTTTTTTTCTTTAAAACCTTTGGAGGATTTTTAAAGAAACAGCCATAAACTGTAAAAACAGAAATTGTCGACTTTTCAAAAGTCTGTGAACACATGATGTGTTATTACACAGGTCTGTAAAACAAAATTCAATGACTTTTCCAAAACGTCCAAGGTACACTGAGTGTTTTTCCAAAACTCATTCAGGCCTGGAAATTACTATTTGCGAATTCCTCGTCTTTTCCAGTTTTTTGCGACCGTTCTGCATTAGGAAGCAAAACCGACAAGCCTCAACACAAAACAACAGAAGTAATCTGAGATTATTAAATAGCAACTGAGTTGAAAATGTGTCCAAAAGTGCGTTCAATTTAGCAGTGAATCATTTCGAATTTGGACGGAGTGGCGATGTCATTCAAAACTAAATCTCCGATCCCGAATCCTTTGATTTGAACTAAAGGCTACGCCGTTCTGAGTTTAATTTCCAAACAAATCATAAACAAAGAAAATACCACTCCACAGCTTGTATGACCTCTCTCTTGGCATCAATCCATGTGGGAGAGAAACAGAGCGAGAGAGAGGGATTGTGGGAAAGAGGTTGTGTGTGTGTGTGTGTGTGTGTGTGTGTGTGTGTGTGCATGGCCTCATCCCGACTGCTGAAACCTGGCAGACTGGGGGTTTAAATATTAACAAGCCACACATGGCCCTCCTCTTCTGCCGCGTCCCTCGATGGAAGGCAACAGCAGCTCTCTCCACCAAGACAAACACGTCCGCGGCCAGACATGCTGCAGGGGGTTTACATTTTAATGCCTTTGTTGGTTTTCCAAAATATGCTTCCATCTCATCCTGGATGGGCTCCCTTCAGGTCCACAAAGCCAGGTGACGTCTATCATTTAAGGGGCGGCGCGGGTGAGCGGGGAGAGAGCGGCGGTGGAGGGTAAATTTGCCTTTATCAGATCTCGGTAGAAAAAAGCAGAGAGACAGAAAAAGACCAGGGTGCACCATCTGCAGCCCCTCGCTCATAGCCCCAAACGATAATCTGTTGTGGATTTTTGTAAACGGTTAAGTGGGTGAGGCTGTTTTTCCAAAGGGGATGAGAGCACTTTTCATGAATATCCACACTAAAGAAAAGTTTAAACAATGGATTAAAGACAGAAATACCTTCCACCGATGTGCAGTCAAGTAGTTGAAAGGGAAACAATAAAGGAGAGCTCAGAGTTTCGTCGCACATTCAAGATTTGTTAATAACACTCAGCCTCAAGTTCAGCCTTGACAAACAGCGTGTTCACGAGGGACCGCTGACATGTGAGCGATCTGTGGATTTAATGAATAACCTTCCAACCTTCACAACACATTTAATATAATTCTCTTTTAATCACCAGAGCTGCTGAACTTTAGTCAGATTTATAGATTTTGTCGTTCCAAGACTTCCGGCACGCTCACATTTACCTCGTTCTCAGCATTTACAACCTTTTGAGTAGAAGTATATTTTACCATTAATGGTACTGGTACTGTTTAATGGTATCAATATTTATTTATACTCCTCTAAATTTACAACTAGGAATAACTCTCTGCAGGCTGTTTTAGGGGCCGTTTTTCTCGCATTTAATGATTAAACTTCTGTTGGGCAACAGCGTTTTGGGGTCCTGAAAATGCAAACTTTTGAAACTGAGTTCGAGTGTTATTTTTTGAAAACGCCACCCATTATGTCGCTGTGTAAGCTGGCGATGCGCAAATCCTGCAAGAACGGTGATGCCACAGCTGCAGCGGTGTTCTTCTATGGTGTTTCTTTACAAAGTTACACTGCCAACTACTGGCATGGCATGCATACTACAGCGTTTTCGGTTGTTTTTGCGGATCCGTGTACATGAGGACCGTTCTCATAATGTTATAATGTGGATCCAGATTTATGGCAACACAAAAAAAAAGACTTTTCTGTTTTTAGCAACGCTGTTCTCGTCCAAATATGGCCTTAACTTGCCTACTTTAAGGAAGGACATAGTCGAGCAACAATAACGGATATATCATTAGCGAATGGCAAAGAATAAAGTATGCAAACTGAAAATACCTCCTCAAAACATATTTTCTCAAACAGCCTGCTTATCATGAGTGATGAGATCCTACAGGAACTCAATATTTTCTGAGTTAAAACAGTTTTGGATATTTCACATGAGAAATCTGTGTCTGTGCGGTTTTTCTCTGCACTATTCTAGGAGGGCAAAACTTAGTTTGTTGTCACATACCTCTGTGCACCAATCAGGAATTAAAAATATCCGAATCTCAATGTTATGAAAGTTGGTGGGTTGTTTTCGGATATGTTGCCAGCACCATCAATCAGATCTGATCAAATCGCTCCCACACGTTTCCCACAATGCAGATTAGCTCCGTTCACTGAGTAATAACTGAGGATGTTTTGTTTTCCAAACTTAAACTTTGTGTTGAATATTTGATCAGGAAAATTTGAAGCTGAAGATAACAAATAAATACTTGGAAATGAACATATTAACCCTTTGAAACTGGAGCAAAAGGGTTTGACTTATTTCAAAAATATGTCGAGAAGGCAAAGAAACAAGACATGGCCCTGAATTAGCAAGAAATTAGTAAAAAATAATAATAATTACCTGAAAATAAGCACAAAAATAGAGTATATATATTTTAAAAAAATGAAAATGAACCCTAAAAAGTGCTGAAAATTAAAAAAAATAAGTCTATACATAAATGTCTTACTGTGACATAATTATTAATTTAATTATTAAATTATAATAATTATAATAATCTGAAATTAAAAATGTAATCTTCTCAAAAAAATGTTCAGGTCACCTTTACTAATATCTTGCAATTTTTGGGAAAGTTGCCTTTTCCCCCATGTTTTTCCCCATGTTCTGCTCAGGTTTCAAAGGGTTAAAAAGCTTGTGGACAGCATCTGAACTCAGCCCAAGAAAACTGATGTCAATCTTTACTCGTAAAATGCATCATTTTGTTACTTTGGCTGGTTGGTTAAGTTTATAGCAACATGATGTCAATGAATTTTTCCACAGTATAATATGTACCTACTGTCAAAAGTACGTAATTCTATGTTTTTTAAGGTGTTGTTGGTGCGCTCTGATTGTTGGGTTTCTTTGAGGTCAAATTTCGAAGTCTGGTGGCAGTGCTGAAAAAATCGTGCCGGATGACGAACTAAAACATCAATGACACTTTATGGCGTGCAATACCTTGTTGAAATTGTTATATTTGTCCCTTCTTATTTTTTCCTGTCCTTATCTAGCAAAGCAAAACACTTTCTGCTTGATGAAGGGAGGAAGTTTGCAATCACCAAAGAAAAACAATAAGAATGGTAAAAGGAGGAGTACGAAGAAGAAAGCAAGAAAACACAAAGTGCAGCTGAAATGAAACACTGACTGACAGGATTAGCAAAAAAAAATAATTCTGTGTTTACCAAAACAGAGTAAGTATTTTAAGCTGGAGCATGAGCATGAAAGATTCAACTGTGATTAAAACACAAATAATCTCTGTGATTATTATTAATCGCTTCAGTCCCCAGGTAGGCCCAATGTTAGTCCCGAGCAAACAGAGCTTTTGTTAACTTTCATGCAATCTGTCACTCACATTCTCCCCCTGATAATCTCTTGTTTTGTTTTTAACAGTTTGTTTGTGACATGAAACGACTTCTTCTCTTCAGAACTCGAGTGTGTTCAGCCGCTCATGTGCAGGATGTGGGCTCTGCACTTCCTGTTTGAGGTTCTTCCTCTGTGGTGTTGCTATGCCACCGTGGACGAACGAGGTAAGCGAGCGGTGATGGGGTTGGCAGATGTTTGATACCATTTCCCCTTCAAACGCAGTTAAACCCGGGCTGACCCGCTGGTTAGCACTGGTTTGTGGTTCCAGTTTTGGGCTTTCTAACTCCACACGCTTTGGTCTGCTTCCCCAACTACAATTTAATGTCAACAACCAGTTTCCAGTTGAACTCTGTGCTTACAAAACTATTTCTTAAGCCGAGCTGCTTTTGCAACAACAGGATGTTTCTAACCATTAGATCTGGATGAGAGAGCAGTGAGCATTATTTTGATTATTTTGCAGGCGAAACAGGCAACATATGAGTTATTTCTGCATGTTTTTGAACCTGCTGTTATCTCCAGACAAAACCACAGTGACTGAGCCATCGGCTCCGGTTGCCCAAAGTTGAATATTACGATGTTACGAGCATTGTGGGAACACTCACCACTGTGCAGCAAAGAGGCCAAAACCACCACATGAGGGCCAGAGCCACGAGGATCAGCAGCACCAGGAAGACTATCGCCACCACCAAACCATCCGACTACAAGGAGAGAAAGACAAAAGTGATCAGATCATCATTGTTTTTATTTTTATTATTATTATTATCATTATAACTTACTCATCCATACCTAGGGATAGGTGCATTGTAACTACATGCAGACTTCAGGGGATGTATATATATATATATATATCCTGAAGTATATACACTATATGGACAAAAGTATTGGGCCGCCTTCACATTACACCTACAGGAGATTTTATGACATCTAAATCCACAGGCATTAATACGGAGTGTGTCTGTGGGAATTTTTGCACATTCATCCTGATTTTATACACCTTTTATACACTGAATGAAACACCTGAATTCAATGATTAAGAGGTGTGGCCAAATATGCGCGTGTGTTTATATGTATTATGTATATATGCATAAATAGAGATAGATCGACAGATAGATCGACAGATAGATAGGTATACAAGATATGATAGTGCCAACAGGCAGGTAGGAGCAATAAATAAATAATAAGAGGGAGCACAGTTAAAGAAAGTGCAGCATACCAGTGCAGACAAAAAAAAATCTGCTTTTTAATAGGTTTTTTTTACTTCTGTGAAAGAATGAAAAACTAACGCTTTATTTCTGTCATTCAGGCCGTAATTCCACCTTCAACCACAGTGTGATTTGCAATTGCAGAGCGGCGATGTCCGTGTTTTCAGTCATTCACTCCGCGGGCAGAAGAAGAAGCAACTCAACCTTATTTATGAAGTATTTAATATCAATTATGTTTTTTAACCTTGGATCAATTCTTATTAATCTTTTATATTGAATAAAAGGTTTCGGTGCTTCAGTATTGCATGCATGACAATACAAAACACATTGTGAAACTATGGAGTCACTTTTTGGTGCAAAAAGATTAATCACATGATTAACACGGAAGAGGGGATGAGCGAGCGAGGATCACAGACTCAAATCACAATACGAGCAACGTGAACTGAAACATGAATTGAGGAAATGAGGCTCAGGTTGTGAAACGGAGTAGTGAAGGAGGTTTTCCTGTCAGAAGTGAGTTAGATGACATTTTAAGACATGTAAATATGAACTGAGACTCACACAGGTGGAGGCGGTGATGGTGTAGGCGCTGGAGATGAAGGACTTGCCGTTGTTTAGGCTGATCAGAACATCCATAGTCCTGCAAAGACAAAAGTTTAATTAGAGTCACAGAAATATGTTCAATAAACCATATCTGATATGAACAAAGTGAGCTAAATAAAGAGAAAGCACTGTCTCTGCTCATCAGTGTTTCCTCCAGGTGTCCCTCATTATTTTGCAAGAAATACAATTCATGACAAAAAGATGTAACTACATATTAAACTGTTAATATTTGTTCCAATATCATCTTTCTGGTATTGCTGTAAATGTTGACAAATGCACGTTGAAACAACAGTGCAGAAATGTTGCAATATGCTGCATTTTTAGGTATTTTTGACTCTTATTTTGTTTAAGAAGGGGTCACTGTGTCTGCAGATGAGCTTCTAGTGTCCAAGTGTCCTTGACACAGACACCGGACCCCCAATTACTTCCAAAAATTTTATATTTCCTACCACTTACAACTGATATATGTTAATTGTGTTGTGCATTGTAGCATAATGCACATATGTTTTTTATATTTCTAACCTTTATTCACTAGTTTGGAAATTGTAATGTAGAAAAATGCACCTATTTTTAGATTTTATACACCCAGCATATTAAACATACTTAGATTTTTCACATACAGTTGTTAAATTGAAGCAAATGCATATATTTTCATAATTAAAATAATAATTTCTCCCCCAAGAATCTATTGAATATGTCTGATTCAGTATTCTGTATCTGGGATATGATAATATCATGATACAAAATTTGATACGATACATGAGTCACAACAACATTATTGTGATTTTAAATGTGTTGCAAATTGTTGAGTATTGCCATAACATATTGCTATATTTTGTGATTTATTTGCTTTGTTAAAATTAAAATTATGTCCCCAAAATAAAACACTGTCACCATCTGTTTTATTTAAGAACTGAAAAAGCAACAGATTTTATTATTTTAGCAGAGCTACCAAAACTTACATTTTCATTTGTAATGTTATTAATTTATATAATTTAAAAAAAAAACTCTGCTTCTGTGCATCGATATGATAATGGCATGTATTGATTTTCCCCCATCTTAATTGTTTACCTGTAAATATCATGCCCTAGTTGATATCTTTCAGACTCTATGAAGCAAGGGCACATTCCAACATTTTTAAATTTTCTTTTTATTTGCAAAAAAATAAAATGTGTAGTGCGTTTTCTTCAATATCAATGACAAACTCAGTGGACACAGAGATAAGGCCCACTGTTGCTAGATGAAAAGCGATGTAAAAAGATATTTTTTATTTATTTTTTAATGGTATGGATCATGAACAGTGTTTCAGTAGATAAATAAGAGGGAAATTTACCCAAAATATATGTTTTTGATACAAAAAAAATTATCACCGAAATTCATCAGATTATCAGCTGATGTATTGGCATTAGATTTACTGTTTTTAAATATCAGTAATGTCCTAAAAAGTTGTTAATCAGTAGTTTTCTAGAATATCTGCCATGACTTCCAGTGACAGAATAAATGGATTAATTGTATTATTTCACCAGGAAATCCTGTTTAAGTATTCCTCACATTAGCACAACGCTTGTAACGAACACAATGGGTACAAACTAAACGGTCAAACTCAGAGGGAGGAAATCCTCTCATTATCACAGCCGTCAGCGTGCGTGGATGAAGAAACCTGACGAGCTCTAACAAGGCTCGTGAACTCCTATGACTTATTTAGAGGGGAAAATGCGGAAGCCAAAACGGGCACAATTAAAACCCTAATGATGAACGGCACCGCAATTTCCATATGTCTATTACGCCCGATCCAATTACCGCAGGTTTAATGAGAATTCAGGATATGGAACAAGTGAAGCGCCCTGAAATCCTCCCTGCAACTGCAACACAAAAAAAAGAAGAGGAGAGAAAGAAGTCCGCAGAGTGTGTGTGTGTGTGTGTGTGCAGGGGCCAGCTGTGAGTGTGTGGTAGCGTTACGGGGAGGCCTGCATAAAAAACTGGTGCTGCGGAATAATAACAAGAGAGCTCTTTGCTTTGCTTCGGATTTCGCCCGAGGCAGCGCCTTGGGCCACCTATTCTCCTGTGGTTCAGAACAGATGAGCGACCAGACCATGTGTCCATTACTATGCAGCCGATTCTAAATATTCTAAACTGACTCCTTTGCACCTTTCTTAATTTACTGAATATTTAAAACACAATTCATGGAACTTTTAAACCCGCTGAACTCTGACACGTAACTTGTTGATGCCCCCCTTTATTTATTTTTTTAATTGGTTATTTCATGATGCTGGTGTTTAAGTCATGTTTTTAATCTGGTAGTCTAAATTGAGATTATATCTCTCTTTCTTTTGCACCATTTAATCTTTATTTGTGAATCATAATTAAGCTGAGCACGCTCATTAATAAAGCAGATTTAGTGCAGGCTAAACTAAGGTAATATGTATCCGAAACTTAATGCTTTTAAAGACTTTTCTAATCAGCTTTTTAACCACATTAACACTCAGTTTAGGACAAATCATTTTAATCTCATTTAAGTATAGCAGGTTATTCCAAAGGTAAGTAGTATTTTTGTAAATCTGTTAGGGGTAAGAACAGGGTTATTAGTGTGAGTTAGGTTAATCTACATTTTGCCGAGAGATAAGTGCAAGTGCAAAATAAAAGGACATTATTAGGATCAGTGGTACAATTTTTAACATCAGAAAGGTAGACTTTTCTGCCGAGGAGCTCGACTCGTTTTGACAAAAAGAAATTAAAATATTAGATAAAATGTTTGTGGCAAAAAGATACATTAAAGCTTAATAATGATAATAATACACAGAAAAATTGAACTTTTAAAGACTGTTAGTGGACATGCAAACACCCCAAGAAAAGTAGTGGACAATTATTCTGAACTGTTTTGTAGTTTCAAAGAAATATTTAGTAAATGTTTTGATTTTTAGGTGACGCTAAGAACTTAATACTCTGTCGCACCATCAAAAGTCTGTCCTGGTTCAGCGCAGATCAGGATCATACAACCAACACTAAAATGACAAAAATAATTAATAAAAACGTTTCATGCCAAGATTAATGTGTAAATATGGGGTATCTTATCGTATTGTGTGGTGTGGTGAAAAGGTTTAATTAAGTGATGAGATTTGTGGTACAGTGAGAGCGCTGACAATAAGATGCTTATCATACCTTCTTGACACAAAGAAATTAAAATGTACTTCATGACAGAGAAATTTAGGCTGCAACTATTAATTATTTTCACTGTTAATGAACATGTTGATTATTTTCTCAATTGATAGATTACCTCTTTGGTCTTAAGAATATCAGCGAATTAGGTTTACTGTCACAGAGGAGAAAAAATACATTTAAAAGCTTATCAGCCAATCAGCTGCCATTGATTTTATAGTTGCAGCTAATTGATTAATCATTTTAGCTCTTAAAAAAACAACTGTACTAGTTTAGCATAACAAACTGTATTAGACTAAGTTCATATGATGTCATAATTTAGCAGAATAACGGTGACTAAGCACTGACATAAAAGTTTCCCCGACAGGTTTTACAGTTAAAAAAGCCAAATAGCTTTCAGTCTGATGCAAAAAATATGTTTTTTGTTTATTAAATGTTTGATTTCTAGATCTGTGTTTTACACACTCTGATCTGCTGGTTTGGTTAACTGATTTGCACCTGATCCTTCTTATCTGTTCAGAGGACGTTCGACTGTGCACGCCCATTAATGAAAGCACTTTTCTGCCTTTTACTTTCTTTCACATACATTTTTTAATTCTCAACACACGAGAACACTATGAAATATATTAAAAGTCCTCATTTTTGAGTGTGAACCAGTTGGGTTCTCTCAGAAAACATCCCTTTGTGTCCGCTGTGGATTCACGAATCGCTGCACGCCTCTGCAGCTCAGCGGAGCCGTTCCAGGTCCTTGCATGTTAACTAAGTGCTCGTGCTGAATGGGTGAGGGGAGAGGCTAATTTAGCTGACACCCTCAATCCGCGATAATGGTGGGCAGGTTGTTAATCAAGCTGGAGGTGTGGACCTCGGCGTGTGAAGGAGGAAAGCTCCCAAGCGAGTTACACTGACAAACGCCCTCCCCTCGCTGACAGCGCCGGACATCCTTAACGCACCGCAACCCAACCATAGTCAGCGAGGCCTTTTCTCTTCCTCCCGCAGACACTGACTGCTAATTTAGCGAGTTACTGTTGAGTAGGCAGAATCTGCTCCAGCACAGAGGCATAAGTCACACATGCTCTTCTCATTTTCACAATTTAACTTCCAGGAATATTAAAAGAATGATTAGTAATTGGGTGACAATGTCTATTTGAAGTGGTTTTTCTGTACCAGTGTATTACAATAAGTGCTGAAATGATTAGTCAGTCGCTCTATGGAAAATTTAATCTATTTTGTTAATAACCTAATTCTTTAAATCATTTGTCCAAAAACTAGAATTAAAGCCTCGTGGTTGTATGTAACTGCGCAACAGTCAAATTGCACTTCGAGTTTACAATCGTGTTTGTGAAAACATGAATGTTTCACACAGAAGATCCACAATCAGCACAAGTTCAAGATTAATGTCACCAAGTCAGTATCTGACCAAATGTCTCCCCTTCTGTTCCTGAGATATGATGTTTAATAACAGCCAGAGAAGTATTGTTGTGTGTTTGCAGAACTGACATTACAGTGAAGTTAATGTTTGACCTTTCAGATATATAATATCACTTAATCATTTTACCCTTTTTGACATTTGTGTGAAATTTTGTTTTAAGGACCTTCGACCGCCAAATTCTAACCAGTTCATTATTGAGTCCCCGTGGATGTATGTGCCAAATTTGAGGAAACTCCCTCGAGGCCTTCTTGAGATATCACATAAACAAGAATGTGTCAGACCCAAGGTCATAGTTAACTTGACTAGACCACCAAATTTGATTGATTTCATCGTTAAGTCCAAGTGGCCGTTCGTGCCAAATTTGAGGAAACTCCCTCAAGGGGTTCTTGAGATATTGTGTTCAGAAGCAAGAGAAGAATGCAAGGTCACCGTGACCATGACCTTTGACCACCAAAATTGAGTCAGTTAATCCTAGAGTCCATGTTGACAGTTGTGCCAAATTTGAATAAATTGCCTCAAGAATTTCTTGAGATATTTCTTTCACAAGAATGAGATGGAAGCAAGGTCACATTGACCTTGATCTTTGACCACCAAATTCTTATCAGTTCATTCATGAGTCTAAGTGGATGTTAGTGTTAACTACTACTACTACTAGTTTTTAACGAAAACTCCCTCAAGTATTTCTTGAGATATTGCCTTCACGATAGACCAAATTTAAATCAGTTCATTATTAAGTCCAAACAGCAATTTTTCCTCAAATTTGAAGTAATTTTAAGCAGACTTTAGATTTTACATTCACAAAAATGACAAAGACAAGGTCACAGTGATCTTGACCTTTGACCACGAAATTCTAATCAGTCCATTCTTAAGTTAACATTTGTGCCAAATTTAAGGAAACTGTCTCAAGGTGTTCTTGAGATACTGAGCTAAAAAGAATGAAAAAGACAAGGTCACAGTGACCTTGACCTGTGACCACCAGAGTCAAATCAGTGCATTGTTGAATCCAAGTCAGTGTTTGTGCCAAATATGAACAAAGTCTCATTCAAAGGAAGCGATGGACTGACAGCCCAAAAACATAACGCCCAAAATTTGATGCTTTCTAGCTTGTCATATGGGAGGAGCTGCTGAATATCTAGGCTTCATGTCAGTGTGAACTAAAATATTTGGATTTGTGGACCAAACAAGAAATTGGAAGATTCTGCTAAGGAATCCAGAGTTATAACGGGTGTTTTTCATTATATTTTGACATCGTATGGACGAAATAATTAAAAACACATTGATGGTGAAAATTGTTAATCGCAGTTTTTCGGGAAGGTTTATGCTCTAAATTCTGCTTTTTTTTTTTGCAAAAGGGCTGTTAGTGAGTTATGCAAAGCACAAACAGGTAACAAAGAGGGTCAAAAAGGTATGAAAAGAATGAAAAAAACTTAGTGACTTTACAAAAGAACCGGATAAATCATTTAAAACGACGCCTGCTGTCATTCAACTTTGCCACAATGAAAGTGCAGCGAGCGACACTGAGGAGAGAGCTGCAGCTGCTTGGTGGGTCGATGGTGATGTTTGAATAAATAGGAGATGAGAGGGCAGATTGTCACGGGGCCGAGGGATCACTCAAAATTTGGGTAGAGAGTGATGCGGGCTCCCAGGGACACCAGTTGAATGGCAGAAGGCTTCTTCCCGCTGCAGATCTCTGGCTCCACGTTGGAAATACTTTGTCCCCTGGCTCGCTATAATCTGTCAGAAAGTAAGCCCGCCGTGACGCTAAGCTTTGGTGATGCGATACAGCTGGAGCGGCTGACAATGGTGACGCTAATGGCTTTCAAACTTCCCTTAAAGATGTGAAAATTGAGGAGGCTGAATAATTCACGGCAGAGCATATGCAGGGCCTGTCACTCGGCATCCAGGAGTCATCACTCTGCAGCGGTTTGTGTGGCAGAAGTTGTGACGGAGGCGAGGAAACTCGGCCTCAGAAAAGCCTGGGGACCAGAGGGGAAGTTGTGCTCCAGAGTGAGACATTCACCATTTGGAAAGAGTGACGTGCACTCGAACAAACTGACTGATGGCACCGAATTAAAATAAAGTGATGCTTTGTGACATGACAGCTGAAAACTTAAGAGGAGCACTCCAGTGAGTTGTCAGCTCAGTCACCAGAAGAAACTGTTGGCTGTTTGTATGTTTCTGCAAACCACAAATCAGTTACATCTGCACGTTTCATACGTATCATATCAGTAGGGATCCTTCATTTTTATTGATTTTGATACCATAATTTAGACTCCTTAAAGATGAGGCAAAAATACGTTTTTAACAAAAAACGTATTGTCATATTGAAAGAATGGGAACTGTTTTCCTGCCACTTTCACTCATGTTTTTAGTGATTTAGATTTAGAAAAATTAATTATTGTATTTTAATTCTTATACTTACTTTGAAAGATCTTGGCATCAGTAGTTTTAATTATGTATTATAAAAATAATTAGAGTTCATAATAGGATGTTAAACAGGTTATAATTCCTTCTCTACTATCCATTTTATATTGCTGGGAAAACTAATTTCTCACCCACACAAATGAATTATTCAAGTTTCTCGCCAAAAACTAATTTTGATGTCACATTTGAACATATCATGACGGTGTTACTTATCTTTGCCTAATACTCATTTTACCGAGCTGAACTTAAACACATCACCATGAAACCTTATGGAACTAAAACGTTATCGATTTTCAGGTTTCCAAAAAAGCGGAACCAGGTCCTCAACAGAACTGTATTTCGATCCCAATCCCTACATAATTCATTCGAGTGTGATGTAATATATGAGCTGAATTTGTTTTCGGGAGGTGGAAGCGATGGTGGACGGCATGTTGAGAAGCACGCCACGTTGAAGACCACAAACAACAAAGCGAGTCATCACTGTGTTTCCATTTGCTTTTTAGGCACCAAAAGTGGGTGTTTTTAGGAGCCCATCACTGTTTTTTTTCCAGTAGGGATAGTGCAATGATGACTGGTTGTATTTTTTGCAGAGACAACACTGTGTTTCTATTTGGGAATGTATCTTCAAAACATTTTCCCAACCATCACCAAGTAGTATTTCTTTTTGGCCTAAACATAGCTACACGCTGAGCATATTCACCATCACGCACTGCTCACACGTGCAGTGTATTCCAGGCGAAAGCTCTCTTTTCTGCCACTTTGCTCAGCAATACAGGAAGCTGCAGACTCAAACGCAGGGTGAGTCAGAGAGCCGGAGGAAGCTGTCTTGAGGAAACCAGGCCTTTTCCAGTCAGGCTCTGAGATAACGTTACCTTCTGCCATCTGCTCAGAAATGAGGAATTCACAGCTCACAGTAACTTCATACAAAAGTCTCATGCTTTTGTTTGGCTGATGTCGACAAAAAATGCTGCACAATTTCATCCATCATCAGCGTAGCAACATCAGCTCAGAATGCTGGCTTGTTCACCAAATTATGTGAACATCAATGTCACTGTGAATGTCTCGCCAAACCCTGTTCAAACTCTCCAAAATCCAATATTCGTCTGAACTGCCAAATCTAATTTGTCTGACATAATTTGGGTGGAGTCCTTGTATTCCAGTACCAAGAAGAGCTTGAATCATCCTTCACTGCACATGTAAGATCTAAAGCTGACAAGTTGCTCCTTACATCACTCAATCAAAGATAGCTTGCTCCAGTTTCATCATGTGACATCAAATCAGTGCACATCCAACATGTCTGTCCCGCAACACGGAGAACAATCAAACAGCAGGACATCTTC
Source organism: Plectropomus leopardus (assembly GCF_008729295.1). Taxonomy (NCBI): domain Eukaryota; kingdom Metazoa; phylum Chordata; class Actinopteri; order Perciformes; family Serranidae; genus Plectropomus; species Plectropomus leopardus. The sequence goes on along the minus strand of NC_056468.1, from coordinate 34,348,625 downwards.
ATACCCCCGCTGACGCAGATGGAGCGATGCCTCCGCTAGCAGCAGCCCTGGGACGAACTGTTTCATTATTGACGAGCATTAGCATTAGATACTATACCTGCTCTGTCAGGCAGGTGTCGACTCCCCCCTCAGTTATTTTTTACCCTCCACCGTTATTGTGAAAACACCAGGTGAGGACATGCTGCTGCAAGAGCGCAGCCACTTAACCTCTCCATCGACGCCCCAGCAGGGGATGCTGGGTCTCCTGATGGGGATACACAGAGCGGGGAGGAGGAGGAGGGGGAGGGAGGGAAGGAAGGGCATCAGCAGATGCCAGTGTTTCTAGCCTGATGCCGCAGCTGTCAGCACAGATGATGCCTCCGCCGTGAGTGCTCCTACACAGCTCGATGACCAACTGAGGACGCTGTGATTCCTGGACATCCAGGCTGAATGTTGGAGCCGCCTGCTCAGAGTTCCCGTTGGGACGGGAAGCTGCAGCTGAGCACCTCGACTCAAGTGACTGCTGCATCTGAAATATGTTCCCCGGCAATCCACGTCAATGAGGTCACGACAGAAATTCAAGCAGCACTGAGGAGAAGGCCTCACGTGGAAGAAAACATGGTTAAAAAGAGAGAACGGGGAGATGGAAGGCGATTCTTCTTCGGCTGAGTAGAGCCGTGTTAACGGAGCGCCCTGTGCGCCCGTAGCGGTGATGGAGCAGAAGCAGACAGATGGACGGAGACGGAAGTTTCCGGGCGCCGCTGTTCCATGCAGGTGGTCCTGGGTGCAGGGATTGTCAGTGCATGGTGAATTATTTAAATGGGGAGCGTGGAAAAGGGAATGGCTGCATCTGTCGCACATCCTTTTAAAGCCCCTCCAGCAGATGTGTTTACTCACCGCCCGTACCAGCTAACTACTTAATGGGTCACCATCGGCAGCCAAGAGTTAATTAAGCAGGCCTTTTGCAAATGGCGTGCACGTAGCATCAGCAGCGGCTCAGGTCCTATCAGGTCGTGGCAGGCGCTGTAGGCCTGTGGCTTACAGATGTAGCTGCTCAAGTTCATCTTTTTACTGCGTCCTTGGCGAGCTGTATGAAAGATATCAGATTCTGTTTTGCTCTCTTGATTTCTGGATAAAGCACAAAGGGACACTTCTCCAGTAGCTGCTGCTGGAAGACCAGCTGTATTTAAAAAGTTGCATTTTCTTCACAGTGATGAGTGAGGAAAATCGATTTCACGGCACTGTGTGACTGTCCTGTTTTTCTGAAAGCAATGTCAGCTGGAAAAAGATGTCACGTATAGTATTTCAGGTTGCAAAAGTATGAAATTTTCATGTTATGTTAAGCATCTCAAAAATGATCACGGTATAATGGTATTTTAGTTAGAGATAACAGCACAAACTTAAAAACAGGAACAAAAAAAAAAACTCAACACCAAAACAAATTACCTAATAGATTCCTAGTGGCCATTTATCTTCCCATTTATTTATTTATCTTATGTGTTTATTTAATAGGAACAAAACAGCTAGACATGCAAAATGTATATAAAGAACATATAAACAACTGAATGGACAAAAAGATTTTGTAAAAGTTTAAATGCATGTGTCTCTGTACTGTAAATACAGTTTGCACTGCACAGGACTGTGTATGCATCGACATAGGGGGGCAAAAATATATTTTTCGATGTGAGAGTGCATGTGTCCGCTCATAATGCAAAATGTATTCAGTATTCATAGATCTATTGTTGGTAGAGCCTTTATCTAATTTGAGAATTTAAAACTCCTTTAAAAAATCTGCAAACCAGCAAAAAAACAAATAGAAGTGAAAACACATCTAACTTCATGTTTTCCATCCCTTCAAAAACTCATGTTCCTCTTTCATCGCTGTCGCTCAGCATCTGGCAGAAAAACATGTTATCATGAGCAGTTTGGATGTTATATGAGAGGATTATGCGAGGTGAGGTTCAAGTTGATTCGGAGTAGTTACAGCATCGTCGTCATCATATGATACATAATCTGTTTTAGAGCTCAAAGACCTCCAGGAGCCAGCGGCACTCATAATCATACATTTTTGATTGGATTGCAGTCATCGAGGACATTAAAATCTGTTGTTCCATCTAGAATGCCTTAGCGATCATCTGTTATGGTTTGGGATTATAAGAGATGACGTTGAAAATCAAACAATAGCTATGCAGCCAGGAATAAATGCATATTTACACTGTTTTCACTTAAATCTTGCTGGGTTGTATGTATGGAGTGTTTTTCTGTCGGGCTCCGTCGACAATGTTTACTGCGTCTTTACGCTACACCAAACTCTTCATCCCTACATCTACTGTTTTAACATACAGCTAATCTATAGATTTAGGAGTTGTTTATTGGCACGGGAGAAAAGAGAAAAACTGTGCATGTAAGAGCAAGAAAACCCAGAGGATTGAAATGTCTTATATAAATATACGAGAGATGCGGGTGAATCACATAAAGAACAGAAACAAAACGACTTGGAAACACAGAGGAGAGCAGTGCAAAATTGCCAAAATGCCAAAAATTCCAAAATGCGGAAATGAGGAAAAGAGGAAATAAAATGTGGTTTTGAAAGAGTTGTGAGATCGGTAAAGTAGGAGAGAGGAAGCATCTCTTACAGAGGAAGAAAGATTCACTCTGCCGGCTGCATCAAGCCTCTTGATTTTGATGCAGCTATAAAAGCTGATTGCTTGTCTTTTCTTCACTAATCAAAGGCAAAATAATGATTTATAGGTGAACACGGTAAATTTTATCTGGTCATATTCATATGGTCCCATATGTAGATGCTGGGGTTCACAGTAAGATGCTTGTCATTAAAATTTCACACTTTTCCTGTTGTCTACATGCCAAGATCAAAAAATGAATTCATCTATAGAAACGCTGCCATCATAAAATCTATCAGTTATTTTGGAAAACCTTGGGAAAGACTGCTTTTATATTTTGCACCACATACTTTGAATTAATTAAAGTATACCTTGAATCCTGACTGATTTAAACTGTGACTGCTTTTAACATTTTATTTATTGCTTTGTTATTGTATTATGTTGTTTTTTATTTATTTATTCTTTAATTATTTTTGTATTGTTTGCACATTTTATTTAATTTTATTTTATGCTTTATGTCTTTATTTATGTCCCAGTGGGACTTATATACACTTTATCAGCAGTAGGCTCTATGATAAGCCAAAATATGATAGCGATATATGAAGATCTGATTTAAATAGTCAATATTTTACCCATATCCAGCACCAACATGCTCCACCAGCACTCTCGTATAACAAAAAATCTCATTGGCTACTTACTGTCCTACTTCATAGAGTTTTGGTGCCGGACACAGCAGATAGTCATTGCGCACGGTGCTCGGTTTATGATCTGTAAAGAAACACAAGAAGACAAAACAGCACGTCAGAATTTGCTCTAAATAAGCAGAAAAGGACCATTTGTAAATTTCAGCGGCATTAAATTTGTGTTTTTCTCAAATTTTGGATTTTTAAGGACACACTTGGACTGGATGACTGGTACACTCTTCATGACAATGTCGACAAATTTTAACCCGCCTTTGACACTGTGGACTCCTCCAGACTGGACTTGGTTATATCGAATTATTTTATACCGAAACACTCTATGACATTTCCAAGTAATTTTCACGTAGTGTGGTGTATATAGTCTTTATTCTTACTGTGAATAGTCGTGTTTTTACTTTATTTTTCTACCGTTCTTTGTGTCTTGCATTTTTTGTCAAGTTTACTTTGATTCAACCCGTTTTCTATTCGTCAGTAGCTGCAATAAGAGAATTTCCCCTCAATTTAGTCTAACCCTTTTATGAAATTAGTTTAGTGGTGTGTGTGTGGTGTTTTGTGTTTTGCTTAAGGTAGTTCAAAAACTCCTAAAAAAGTGGTTGTGTAAATATTCTGAACTGGAAGTACATGTAATCATGGCCAGAACCTCAATAAAAAAATATTTTAGAAAAAAGAAAGCGTTTACTTAAAAATAGTCAAAATCACATAAACACTTTGCTTTGCTATGAAAAAACAAGATTCGGTTCTGAGATACTGATCTCATCATTGTAATGCCAACCTGCAAACAATTTAGTTATTTCTAAATGCTCAATTTAATTTACTTTAACATGAAACAAAGCCACAGCTTTTATGAGCAGTATTACAAGATCCATTTTATCAACTCAGTTTTACCAAATTTAAGTAGAAAGAGCTCAATACGCCAGCAATTAACAAGCGTTTGCACTGCATGGGAAGGATCATTGAAATACGTTCAAACTAAATATCAGTTAAATATAATAATATGTATGATTTATGATAATATGAACATCATGTTTTGCGTCATATGTTTGACATTTCAGCACTCTTGTATCACTGGGAGTTGCATAAAGGTTAAAAAAACAGGAAAGGATGACAGACTGGATTATGATCTGTGTTTGTGTGTGTGTGCGAGGGTGTGTGTGTGTGTGTGTGTGTGTGTGTGTGTGTGTGTGTGTGTGTGTGTGTGTGTTCATCAGCACAGGTTAACAGAGGCCTGACACATCTTCATCCACGCAGGTCGTTGAGATTATTGATATTATTTTTTCCCCCTGCCTGTCTGCTCGGGGCTGCGGCTGACTCGGTGATGAAGACTGTGGCATCTGTTCCACATATGCGGTGTGTGTGTTCCATAGTCGCCATGATGCCTGTCCATAATTATAAGGTGCCCCACTGTTAGAAAGGTCTGGGCTGAACACATGCAAAAGCCAATAAGGGAATAAATAGCCCCAAGTGGGCGAATGTGAGACAGCCTAAACTGAGAAAGGACTAACAGGAAGACATCTGCTAATGGCCACTTCCTGATTCGGAGAGTTCTTTTTTAAAAGGGGGAAAAAAAATATGCTCAAGTGTTTTACTCAAGTTGAAATGTTGAAAAATCAAAAATAACTTGTCAAGGAGGGAAGTGTTGTCATTGGCAATCGCCGATCCCACAGATCCCACGGCCAAATGAGAGCTTGAAAAGATTGGCTCTCGGTGCCAAATCCCGTTTGCTTCCTGAAAAAGGATTTCTCGACAGAACAGACTGCGAGCTCAAAATAAGGAGCACAGTGACCTACATAGCCTCCTTTCTTCTGTTCTCATCGTATACGGAGATAAAGAGCCGCTGTGAGATAACAGACATGTTGGGACAGGGGTTTGTCGTTCCTCTGAGCGCCGACCTTCCGCACACACAGAGAGGTCACAACGCCGCAGGCCGACCCCGCTGACATCTGGTCTTGTTTTCACGTACAGCAGAGATCAGAGCGCCGCGTCACACGTATATCATGTCGGTTAACGTGCTGCACCACACTGAATGAACTGTCGGACAACGGAGGATCCGGTCCTGTTTACATCTGGTATTAACACGCGTCTCGGGTGATCCGATCCCCGTCTTCCACAAACAGCTGAAACCTGGCCGTTAAGCCGTTAGCCGAGTGGCGTTCAGCGTGATCAGGGTTTTGTTGGTCGGCTCAGGGTCGGCTGTGTCAGACTGTGTTGACTCCTGCTGAGCTCTGTTTGCCGTTTCTCGCTCTCTTCGACGGTCACCATTTCTCTGACTGCTGAACACCTGGAAAACTCGCAAAACTAGACGCCGTTTTGTGCTACTGTGACATCCAGAAACCGTTGTTGAGGTTGTTTTTTAAATTTTATTTAGATTATTTTTGGAGCATTTTGCCTCTAGTTGATAGTGAATGTGGGAGAAAGAGGGGATGACGTGCAGCAAAAGGCGCAGGCTGGGATCAAACCTGTGTCGCTGCGATGAAGACTGAATGTTTTGGTACACAGGGGTCGACAGTTTCAGCCTGGACGATTATTGAAGCCGATATTTAGCATTTTGCGGATTATCTGTATCAGCATTTTTTTTAATGATCGCTGATAAAATTAATGAATTAAAAAGTGCAAAGAAAGCGTCAGTATATGAGGAACTTTTACCTTGTAAAACTTTTTATTTACCTATTTTTTATTTACATTTTTACTTGACTTAAAAAAATGCTGGGAACTCTCTATCTGATGTTGAGTTGTGTATGGTTTGTTGTATGCCAAATTCTAAATATTAAAAAATATAAAGATTTTCATCTTTAGTGCAAATGCATATCTGTTCTAAATATCAGTTATCGGTCTCATTAACTACTCATAATCAATATCAGTATCAATATCAGCCTTGTAAAACCAACATTGGTTGACACCTATTGTAATGTGCTCTATATCCACCTTTCAGCTGTGATCCGATTACAGCAGAAAAATAACTTTTGCACGTGCAATGTGGTTTGTTTTCCAATCCTGCGCTGATAAATGTGATGCGCTGCATTGCAAAAGTTCAAATTTGCAGTGCTGACGATTATGAGTGCAGCTAAAGACTGAAAGCTATTAAAAGGTGGCAAGTTATGGTGAATTTGAAGGTCAAGGCTTCTACTATGACGTGGTTGAAAGCAGTGCTCAAAGATTAAATAAACAGCTAGTATCTCTGTAACTTTTCAATAAAAAATCATTATAATGAGAATAAAAACAATTGCCTGAGTCATATTGTGTGTGGAACAGGAAAGCTACCTGGACAAAGTTTAAGTACATATAATGCCTTCACAAAGGACACAGTGCTCACTGCCATGCCAACTTCTCCATCTCTATGTCTTATATTAGGACACTATGAAATGTGGTAATCCCCTTCAGAGTCTTGAGTTCTGCAGAAGTCCACATGTGAGCCTTTGTGGTTTTATCAGTAATGCATGAGATTCAAACTGCACTAATGACTTCCTTGTTTGACAAATTTAGTAGCACTGAATTCTTTGTCTTTGTTACTGTGAACAGCACATGACTGCAGGCTGCAGGATCTGTGTTGCAGTCAGCTGTACGACTAACAAGTAGCAATGTGGGTCTGTTTGGTGAAAAAATAAAGCTTTCCTTTATTATAGACACCAAACAGAAAAGTAAAAAAACTTTAACTTCTGGTCTGAATTAAGCTCACACATAGACGTTTTCTAATCCAGTCAAACTTCGGCTCATATCGGATTAACTGACAGAAGTTTTAAACAGATCTTGTATAAAATATAAAGGGTTCATTACTATAATGACAAATGTCCTTCTTTTTAAAAACACATTACAGTTAAGTTAATATCAGTGGGGGCCGGAGGAATTTATCATGTGACTCCACATTTGGATTTTTTTTGTTTATTCATAGTGATAAGAAAAAAGAAACTTCAGAAACTGCCTTATACGTGTGGGGAGAAAAGTCAGTGTGCAGTTTTAGCTGCAGAATATGTGGAATATCGACAGAAACGAAGAAAAACGTGTGTTAAATTAACACTTTATAGCTGCAGTTTGAGCTCAGGAGTTTAGGAGCATGATCCTAGGGGAGCTCTTTGGTGAGAGAATGAATTTGGTGCTTTTTAAACTTGACCCCGTGACAAACACAATTTTCAAAATTGGTCCAGTTTTGAGCAAGAGCAGCTGCTAAGCATGCTGCAGTGTAACCACTCTGAGCAGGTTTGCACTTTTAAGAACAGCTGTGCTTGAGGGCACAGCTAACGGGAATCCTAACAAATAAACAAATAACACTCTGCTTATTTGTGCTTATTTTTCGCCACTCACAGTCTCAGATTGTTATTCTAAATGTCTGAGAAAAGAATTCGTACAAAGATATATACTTCTCTGTTAAAGGGTAAGATCCTTTTTGTTTAACCAGAAACAGCCCCAAAAACACTATTGCCAATTCTACCAGACTCCATTTAAATAAACACTCATTCTGGCATGTTGAGAGTCATTATTATTTACAGAAAAACAGAGGAAGATAAACTAGGGAAAAATGAATATTAAGTAACCAAATAAATAAACAGTAATCTGTGAAAACACCTGGTGTTTGGCGAGCAATCTCTTCATCCCTGTACCTCGTTAAAATCACGTTTCAATCAACTGTTTTAAGCTGCTTTATATTTGCTATATATTTGCTCCATATTAAAACTGTTCCAAAGCTTCACTCCACAGACTGATATACAAAAACAAAAAAAACAAAAACATATTTCCACAATTTAGTTTGGTAAATTAAGGGTTAATTTTAACCATACCAGAGTTGGTGACTGTTGGAATAGAGGAAACATGACCCAAATGGCTTCCATGAGTTTTGATGTGTTTCGTTTGAACTTTGAGGAAGTGTGTTTAACGCCGACAGAATCACTGTTTGCTTTCATGGACTCATGGATGGTGGGTTTGGCGATGGCGATTTCAAGGCCGTTTTTGCTCTTTAAAAAAAAAATAAAAAATTTAAAATTGTCAAACAGCAGCTGGGTTTCCATTACAGATTTGTGCAAAATGAAAGCAATATTTTCGAAATTTTGATGAAACACAATTGCGCGGTGACCGCATTTCAATTGAGCGACATTATGTGACTTCTCTCGCGATGTTACGCAACTCTCCTCTCGCAATAACACTCCAGTAACCATGGCGATCGTTGTCCAAAACATTGGCAGTTTTATTTCTATTGCAGCCACCTAAAAAAGCCGATCTAATATTGCTGTAATTTCTTTGTCTCGTGCAAGAGTTAACAAGATCTCTGACATAACGAGTCACGTTTTGTATAACGTCATATGACTTTGTTGTACTTTTTCTTCTTTATTGGGTTTAAAGGTGGTTGGCATCCATAAAGTCGCATCCCATTGCAGTTTTGCAAAATATGGCCTTTCAAAATCGCAATTTCAATTTGCGCAGTTAATGGAAATGTGCTCACTCACAAAAACATTCTGAGCCTGTCAGTGGCAAAAACAGCACTCTTAGTGGATGTATACTGACGGTGCAAGCATGCCAGAGTGGTTACACTGCAGCCTGTTTTGCAGCAGTCTCACTCTATACTCAACACATTTCAAAAACTGTTGTCCACATTATTCACTTAAAACTACCAAACTTACCCTTTATCAGACTCTGCTCTAGATATGAATGCAGGATGTACTATAGCCATTTATTTGCAGCACTTACTGAAGGTTTGCTGGTCGACGATGAAGCTGCAGACGACGCCTTCATTGCTGCGGCCCAGAGTGAAGCCGTTCCCTCTGAGGACGATGTCGAAGGACTCTGTGGAATGTAAATAAACACGAGATAAGACTGAGAGGAGGAACCCACAAATATTACAGATGTAGAGTTTCTTCTTGTGTGTATCTGGTTACTGTACACCAACAGATACGATCTGACATCAGGCAATCGTGTTTTCATTTACTTTTACCGCCTACTGTTTAAAAAACGACGACTGCTGTAATATAAAAAGTTTCATGAATATGAATAAAAATGTAAGAAACCAGACCATCTTTGGTGAAGGGATTTAAAAAAAAAAAAAATCTAATGATTTCAAAGTAATATTCAAGTTCTGAGATGGCTGGAAGTATCAACAGCAAGTTTTTCTGAATTGAATTTAATTGAAAATATAATAATTATAAAAATAAATAATAAAACAATAATAATTATAATAAACTGTATCTGTAAAGCACCTTTCATACAGGATTTGCAGCCCAATGTGCTTTATAAGAAAGAATTTACATGCACAAAGTGCTTCACATCAAAACACACAGAGGACAAATAGACATAATAAAAGCTGCATGTAAAAATAAAATAAAATCAGAATAGAATACACACAATGCATTCTCAAATGGATAAAATAACTATAACTATATTGACTCTATATCACCTTTTACCTCAGTTTAAAAGTCTCTCTCTATTACAGAGATGAGGAAATACAAAGACGTCTGTTTTACGCAAACTTAAATTTCAAAATAAAAGTCCTCTGACAACATATGTTTCGACAGAATCCCATCAGTTGTTGACAGAAGGTATTTTATTTTGAAATATTTGCAGGACCGTGTTGTTGGCAATGCAGGAGCTTGTACGACTTCTTAAATTTTGTGGATTTTGTGCTTAGAAATGTAGAAATACAGTACTCATAGCAGCACGAAACTTAAAAGCTCACAACACTTGTTGTGATTGTGCTATGACGAGCCACAATTAAAAAAAAAGAACCAGGCAAAGAGGCTGGGAAGAGCTGCAAAATGTTAAATAATTTCAGTTTTCTGAGGTTCAGAGGGGATTTCGACTGTCCCGCGATGGTGTACGTGATTGATCCACTCCTTGTCTCTAAGCAGACTTGCTGAACTGAGGAATTTTTCCTCTTAGAAAGACGTCATAAGTTCACTAAGCAAGCAGTAAAAAGAAGGATTCCTGCTCCAGGGACTGACAGCAGCAGGAGGATCCACTCACGGTTCACACAGACACTGGAGGGCTCCACACTCAGGATCTCTGTGCACGATCGCTTTAATATCTGGAGGATGAGAGAAAGAAAAAAAAAGAAATGGGTACATTATCTCTCGAGGGCCAAGAATAAATACATCAAGTCCTGGCCGTTATCGGCTCTGTCAAGTTTAGAAAACAGATTAGGGTGCAACACCTGAGAAATGTCTCGCTCCTGATTCGGGCCTGGCGGCTAAAGAAGGGCGCTGAATATCAGCGGCGAGGAGAACAGGAGGGAGAAACGGCAGCTGTGTCAGCCTTTATGGGAAAATTATGCAAGACTATTACATTCCTCAGTTCTATTAAAAACCTCCGGGATCCTGCATTATCATATAAAGAGGCCTGTGTGAGCCCACTGTCATGGAGCCGCACTATCCGCTGTGATTCAATAAATCAACAAAGGACAAACTATGCAAATCCCAGTACACAGTCGGTAAAAAGAAGCATATTAACTGCAATATAGGACACTTGAACCTTTCATTTGATGTTGGGTGAAACTTCAATCTGAGGAGAGGAAGAGGGGAGTGTTTACAGCGGCCTTATTAAATATGATGGTTTGATATGGAATCGTTAAAAGGGGAGAGGGTTGTAGATGACAGCTGGGAGGAAAAGGATCTGCTGCTGTTCCTCTGTGCCACTATTTTCCCCGTCTAATTACTTCCTTGGCAGTGCCCGAGATAAAAAGGAAAAAAAAAAATGACTGTTTGCCTGCCTCAGCTTAAAATGATGGAGGGACCCGAGCAATGACATTGGGCCTCATGCAGCAACATTCATGTACAATTTTAGATTTTTTTTCTTAATTTTCTTACCATAGTAGCAGAGGGAATAACCCCAAAACACTAAATAATGGCAGGTTGGTAGCAGTGTTGAGATCAGGATTTATTCACATTTTTACCAATTAATTTCCACGACTTTGAAAATCAGAAGACTTTACGGTCTATGAAAACACCATCAATACTCCTTTTTGCTCTTTTTCATCATTTCAAGAACTTATTTAAACATGTTATTTAAACACAAAATTCATTCAGATCAGGATTATAACAGAATATTTAAATATAACTAAAGGATTGATCGATATGAATAAGAGGAGAAGGGGTGGTACAGAAAAGGGGAGGCATGTTGAATATTTTTTTAAGCACTGGGGACAGACTTTTGTTTTTTATTTTGGCTTAAGAAGGTGCAAATGACTTCATGTGGCTGTATTTTCTGTTTATTTGATTGCCAGTCTTCTAAAAAAGAAAAATGTCTTAGGTTTGGAAGGGATCACTTGCTTTTTTAAATTTGGACTTTTTTTTGAAGATTTTTGATTAAAATATTCTGGCAATATTTTTGCTTCAATTTTTTGGCAATTTTTAAAGAAAACATTTTGGCTTTTTTCTACTTGTGGTAAATGTTTTCAAAATCTTGGCATTTTTTGGCCAACATTTTGGCCATTTATTTATTTATTTATTTTAAGTTTTTATTTTTGAAGGAAAAAATTAAGAATTATATTTTCTTTACAGAAAATGATTTTTAAAGAACATTTGGGCTTTATTTTAATTTTTGGTAATTTTTGAAAAATAAAGTTGGCTTTTTTTATAAAACAAAAAGGTTTTAAAAAACCTGCTGGGTTTTTTTTAATATTTGTTTTTTATAAATCACCAAAATGACACCAACTATCACAACCAGAAACCGTAAAAACAGACATTATTGTCAGATTTATAAATTTTGAACGGTCCTTGAACACATGTGTTATTATACAGGTTTGTGAAATGGATAAATGGCTTTTCCAAAACTTTGGGGGTACATTTTGTTTTTCATGTTTTACATGACCGTACATTACATTTGAATCAATGAACCAAGTATAAAGGCATTCTTTAGCCCTAAAATTTAATAATCATTATAATAACTTTAAAACGTAATCTAAGTTTAGCTGCGTGTATACATACATTTTTTAAAATGTCCTTCCAAATCTAAAACTCATGGTTCCTTGCATGGGGAAACCAAATGTGGCCTAAAAAAAACAACATTTTTCTCTCTTGTCTTGGTCAGAATGCTCTCAGCAACTTGTGGGGAAAAATAAGAAAATATTAGTGAATCCAAGAAATCAATGGGTACTATCAAAACAAAAATACAAATGGACAAAAAAGACAAAATTTGTTCATATATCTTTTTGCATGGGGCCAGATGTTTTCCTGTGAAGTACAAAAATGTGAAAACTTCTGCTCCAAAATGAGAAATTGGAACAGCAGCATTTACTTTTAAATATGTCAAATTCTTGATCTTTTTAAGGAACTTTCAGTAAATTAAGTCATTCATCAGGGCTGGAGGACGTCAGTGTTTCGTAGATAATAAAATATGAGCTCTGAACGCTGAGATTAGAGGCCTCAGTTTGGTTGAACTCAAACAGCAGCTCTTCATTTCTCTGGGATCTGGTGACAAACATTATTTACAGGCAGCAGGGGGAAGAGGAGGCAGTCGTCCAAATACTCAAAGTCATCCCAATATCGCAGCCAGCGCTGTAACTGGTGGGGTTTCTGAGAGGACGAGGATGGTTTAGTCATTTAGGGGGAATAATTGGGTGGGAAGGTTCTTCAGGTTCTGCGTCACAATAATATCTTGAAGTTGGCGTCACAGAACAGGTCGCTAAATTCAGCTGCTCAGCAGCTGAAGGAAGTTAACGATAACGATGTGGCTACTTTGCAATTTGGGGTTTTCCCAAATTACCCGCAGCTCAGACAACAAAGGCCCAGAGGTGCACAAAAACATGTATAAATAAATGTCCTGAATGGGCGCTAAAATACAACTTTGCCGAGCTCTCTCTGTGAGTTTTGTCGTGCTGGTCACAGAGGCGGGGTGGATCCTGCAGCAAAAGGCTGCACAGATGATCTCAAATCCTCGAAATCCAACAGAGGAGCGAGGAGGCCAACTAGTCAGGAATCCAGTATTACTAATCAGAGAGGAATGCTGCGCGTTTCATTTGGATGCTGGAAGCGTCACAGTGCTCGAAGCCTCCGAGGACTGAGGCGAGGAGCTTTTTGTTGTTGTGCAGGACAGTCTTGTACAAAACATTTTAGAAAAAAAAAAAAAAGACTTTAATGGGGAGGACGACCTTGTGAAGAGGACTCTGTGTGTGCTCTTGAAATAAAAAATAAATCTTAGCTCAGCACAGCTTAGAAGCATAATCAAATCCGCTTTTTTCAGTCAGAGTCTTTAAACATATTTTAATGTTAATTATTACAAGCTGGATTTACGTGCTCCGGAGAGATGACAATGTTCTAGGTTGTGTCATTTTTTCCTTTTTCCCTTTTCAGGGTGCTAGTCATGGTTATTCATGTTTAACCCTTTGAAAACTGGGAAAATTGGCTTGATTTCTTTCAAGAGCATGGGAGCAAGGTTATCAGAAACTAAACAAGAAATGCACAAAAACTAACGAAAAATAGAACGAAGAAAGAGTAAAATGTCGCTAGAAAATTACATGAAAATCAGCAGGAAAAGAAAAGTAAAAAGCAACGATGAACAAGGCCATGATCTTAAAAAAAAGTGTTGACAAAACAAAAACTTCTAATAATACACAAACATAATATACATATATTCTGTGACATAATTCTAAATAAACTGAATTGTCATAAATGTATTTTTTTGTTTTCTTTGTTTAATCATTTTCTGATCATTTTCTATCTTTCTTTTTAAAACTAAGTTTCAGGTGGTTTTCTCGTCACTTTTTATCAATTTCTTTTTTAATGCCTTTTTTTAAAAATGTGGGTTTAAATGCTTGTGAAATGCATCTGAATGCAGCACGAGAAAAATGTTGTCGATCCAGGTTTGAAAGGGTTAATAATGGTCCGGCAACTGTTACAAGTGTTTTGGATGAATTGTGGTTGCATTTTTAATCACTTTTTATCATTTTGCTGCAAAAAGTATAGAAGATGCATCGCCGAGACACAGTTTAGAGCACCTTGGATGACATTTGGGGGTCATGCAACTGTTGGAATTTTAAAAACATCATTTCACGTACATTTAAATTTAAACACGAGAAGAAGAGATTAAAAGGCATGAGATACTCTGCACATTGTCACCCTGGCATCTTCAGCCGCAGTTTCAGAGCCTCCTTTGCTTTACAGTCATGTTTTAAAAGCTCCGTAATCAATCAAAGTTGTTGTACAACAGAAACAGGACACACCCTTTGGCTCTGCGTCCCTCCAGCTGCATGTCTGTCAGCTCCGTCTTACTTCTGCTCTTTTTCCTAAACACTGCTGGCCTTGTCGGCTCCGACACAGATGCGAGTCCAGCTTAGGTCAGCGCGCTCCGCGGGGCTCCGGGCTCACATTCATGTAAAAATGTTGCCATACAAACCCCCGCCTTGGCTGACAGCGTTTCGGCTAAAAGCTGCAGCAAATGGAAAGTATCACTAATTGGCTGGCAGCGGCCGAGGAGGCTGCTTGGGAAACTTCGTATAAACACTGTTTAAGGGGGACTCTTACGCTCTGACAGCTATTCACTGATTACAGCACTGCACTGACAAGATGACACTTCTGAATTTATCCTCTAAAATAAAAGCACTTATTGTATTGTAGCGCTGCTGCTGCTGCTGCTGCTGCTGCTGCTGCACTGAGAGTTTTGACACAATAAAAACACAGCGAAGAGGATGTCATATGGACAGTGACTAACTGTCAAGCTGCTCCAGTTCCAGCGTCTTAATTTGCTACAGAGTGGCAAAGACATTTCCTTCTCCGTCTACAAACTGAGGACACAACGAGCAGTTATTTCCACAGACATTTTCCATGCAGCTTAGCAGCGAGTTCACAGAGGTTTTTGCCTAAATTTGTGACCAACTTAAGTAAATTATTCTGCCTTTCCGCCCACCTGAATCCCAAATTTACCCATTTTAACTATTTATTTCTAAAATAATAAAAAAAAATGAAGAAACAACTTTAAATAATGACCAGTTTTGTGTCAAAGTGTTGCTTATTTATCTCATACATCAACCTCAAATCAGAGGTGGCTACGAGTCCACACACACACACACACTCACACACACACAAGCAGAAAGTAGGCGAACTTACAGAATTGACGATGCCTTTGAGTGCGTGGAAGCCATCTTTGACAGGAAACACTTGGTCCTTGGTGTCCGCGATATCAGCAAGCTGTCGGTAACCGTCAAAGAGTTGAGTAAACAAGAAGTACTGCGGATTTAACGCCGCTTTCTTCTTTTTCTGTTTTCCCTCTTTATGACTGAGCACTGTCTTTCCTTTCATATCATGGGCAGGAGGAGACATAGCAGATGGCATGACTGTGGCAAACACTTTGCTCAACCATAAAAAAAAAAAAATCACTGCAACACAAACTGGGAGCAATATTGCCTTTTGTTTTTTGACTTAATAAGAGCTCATCACAGGATGGTTACCAATGGTTACAAGGGACAGGCCACCATGTCTGAGGAGAGACAGTGAAACTCCAGACAGCACTGACTTTGGAGCAGCTCAGACAATCTGACATCTTTTGTGATACGACTCTAGAGATTATTTTATCATTATATTATATGTAAAATATCACAAGTTGTGGAGAAAAAAAAATGAGAGTAGAGATCAGATTTTTCTTTGGGCGGGTAAATCTCCCAATTTCTAAACAGTGTGAACAGTGCGGCAGGCCAATAACTGATTTAACAGCCAACATAAATGAATCCACAGTTTATACTTAACCCTTTGAGACATCAGTTTTTTCTTGTTCAGATGCATCACGAGCTTTTTTAACCTTTGAAACCTGAGAACGTTTGATTTCTTTCGAAAAAATGGCTAAAAAGGAAGCAACTCAAGAAATGTCCCTCAGATTATAAAAGGTCAGGAAAATGTGACAATAAAATGACCTAAAAATGTGGTTTTGAATAAATAAATAATTAATAATAATACTTTTTTTTTTTTTACTTAATTCATTTCATATTAATAATTAACTTAATTTAGACTTTTTTTCTTTTTTTTATATTTTCATACAATATAATTTCCTGCTATGTTTTTGAAAGAAATCAGAAATCAGAAATCAGAAATCGTCTTCTTATGATCTGGTAAAATGTTTGTTTCTATCTGCCCAATGACAGAGAAAATAACCTGTATTTCCATTTTATTCCCATAGAAAGTTTCCACTTTGAACATTGCTGGAGTGTTTCAATCCTAATAATAATTGTTTTTAACTTAATAAATAAAAAAAATTCAGCTCTATTGTTTGTTTCCATGTATCTTATTCATTATTTATTTTTGTCTTTTCATTATGAAGAGCCCCAGTAGCCAGGTGTATCCAATCAATAAACTTGCCAATAAAGAAAAATGCATCAAAAATAAATACATGTCATCTAATCACCACAGGAAACCAGAAACCAAAGTAAAACTAGAGAAAAATTAAAATCTGCTGAACAGCTGTTGTTGGAGCTCCAGAACTGCACTGCGAGCAGCATATTTTACCTTTGTTTGGCAAAACAATGACTGTTTGGAGCAAACTGAACATGCAGCTGAACATCTGAAAAGTGGATTATGCTGCAGGAGTGATTTAAGAGAGTTTTCAATGATATCGGTGTAAGACATGGGTTTTGCATACAGGTAATGGCACTCACATTACATGTGTTTACCTTTCTTGGCACTCCTCCAACATGGCAACGTGCTATATTGCTATAAAATGTAATCGTTCGGCATACATTCAGTGACAGACTTCACTGGTGTTTCACTGCTGCAGATTAAGACCAAAGATTTCCTACCTGCTGCTCGTCGAAGTCCTTGATACCCACACAGTAAACACGGGCGCCGTATTTCCTCGCCTCATCAGCCTGCAGATCAAACATACGCGTAGATGATGTACAACAGAGACAAAACTGAATTCATGCAGGAAGTCCAGAGACCAATCAAGAATAACTAAACTAAATATCCAGAATAAATAAATATATAAAAAAATACTAGTTAAATATATAAAAGTTTTAACAAGAAGAATATATTTTAAAGACTGAGAGGAAAAGGTAAAATTATTTTATTTAAAAGGAACTTGTAGAGTAATTAAACTAAAATATGAGGTCAGACCAAAAAAAACTTCAATAAAAAAAGTAAAAAAAAAAAAAGTAAATATTTTGCAAAAAGTGAGACAGATAGGAACATTTGTTTCATATCGGGATTAAAAATTAAACTAAAATTAAAGTTAAATAAAAAAAAGGCAAGTAGAAAGACAAAACTGCATATTTTAAAAACATGCGAAAGAAAGGGCAATTTATTTATTTGGAGGAAAATTCCACAAAAATAAAAGTTAAAATAAAAAAAGGCTAAAAATTAAAAACTTTTTTTTAAATAGCACATTTAAAAAAAGAGAGAATTAAAGGGAATTGTATTTCATAATTGAAGAAAAATTAAACAAAACTTAAAGTTAAAATAAAAAAACGTTTAATAAATTAAAGTTTCAAAAAACAGTATACTTCAAAGAAAGAAGGGGAAATTTTATATTTGCATGAAAAATAAACAAGACAGTGACATTTATTTTATATTTAGAGGAAAATAAAAGTAAAGACAAGAAAAAAAATGGGTACATGCAAGAAGTCGAGGCACCAAATCGCATTTAAGACAAAAATAAAAAATAAGTATTTTACTAATTAAACAAATAAAAGAAAGAAAAAAACTGAGGGAAAATAGAAAAGTAAAATACAATAAATTAGAAATTAAGTGAAGCAGGACAGTCGTTGCATCAGCTTGGTGGGAACCAGCATTAACTCTCTTGTAGCAGCAGAATTTCACCATTTTGACACTTGCACAACAAAACTTGTACTGTTTGATTACATGAATCTCACCTCTTTCACTGTGAGCTCGTGAACGTAAACTTCAAGTTTCCCGTCTGTCAAAGCCAGAATGATGCTGGAGGACTTCGTCCCTTGTTTCTGTATCTGAACTGAGGCCTTCGGGTTTGAACGGAGGACAAACATTTCATTACATCTCAATTTCACAGTCATTTGAATATTTGTTAAAAAAATCTGCTGTAACTGGATTTATTAGTGAGGGTAAAGTGACCTCTTTTATGCCCTCGTGCATGTATGTTTCACCGGCTGGTTTAACGTCCCGCAGACGCTTCAGACCCTCTTCGATCTCGTATCTGAAAACACACACAAAATGAATTGTTGATACTTTGTTCCACATGCACTCTGCTCTTCTGAAATCATGTCAGAGTCCTCACATGATGGTTTTTCACACTGTGGTTTAATGTATCATCATTTGTGAAACGTCATTTAGTGGAAACTTGTGGTTACAGTCACGCTGAATACCACAGCATCTAAAAACAGACGTTAACAAGTTGTTCTGGTAATAAAGATGAAAATAGAGACTGTTTATGAAGCACTTTGGCATTTAAAGGCCCAGTGAGAATTGAACCTCTAACCTCAACCTAATGTCACCAAGCAAACATTCACAACAGAGGCCTGCAAGAAGAGGATAAGATCACTGAAAAGCCCAAAACAGCAAAACGCTTTCACAGTTTGTGACCACAGCAAAGTAAAATGAATGTAAATACAGTCAGATATGGAAAATTGATATATCAGCTTTGGAAAGAGTACTAGTTTCATATAACAATGAGATTCTGATTTCAGAAATAACAAGTTTATTCTGATACTTAAAACATAAACACATAATAAATGTATTTTGTTCTGTATAATGAAATTAAAGATCACACTTATATGTGAGACCACACTCTATTATTCTTAGCAATGAATTTAATCAGAAAACAGGAATATTGACATCAGTTTATGTTTTTTATACTACTTAATAATACCGTATTACTATCTATTTTAATCATTTTTTTGTCAGCCCTGATTGTCTCTTTGTTGTTTTCATTATGAAAAAACTCAAAGGACCTTAAACTCTGCAATATATATAAAAAAATAAACAATTTTGTAAATTTTGACACAAAAATAATTCATATCCTTTTTACAGGTTCTAAGAATAAGTGATGGGGCTCTCAGATACTCAATAAAAACTTTTATCAGAAGTTATTGATGTGCAGAGCAACTACTTGTAGACAGGAAGGCCTTTTATGGGCTAATCTAGTGAGTAACTACCTGACTTATCAACTTACTTCATCACAATGGTGCAATAATCATGTGCAATTCCTTTGATACCATAAAACAATCTAGATTATTGATTAACACCACTGCCCACACTGATCAAATACACATACAAGGGTTTGTGACAGTTGACACATTTACATCTTCTTGTAACTGTGAGCTGTTAAAAACAAAATGTTAGTCACACATTGCACCTTTAGTTAAGATTCTCCTTAAATTCCAAGTTAAGACTTCCTTGAAATTAAATGAGATGCATAAAAGAGTCGCTTTGGTGTTTCCCTCTCTCTTCTCCGGCTCGCTGCCTCTCACAGACACACACACAAAAAGCAGGGTTTTTGCAGAGCTCCATTTCATGACTATTTAGTTGCATTTTGTAACCATGGAGCACTACTTTGATTTATAAATACTATTAATATATGAACTGAGAGAGCTGTTAGTTTGTTTCCTTCTTGCAGTGGATGAATCCTCATACTGCACTTACAGTTTAACTTTCTGCCAACGCTAGCATCCAACTGTTGACCGAACGCTTAAAGTCTACAGCAAAAAACATCAACACTTTCAGCATGAGACGTGTCCTTCAAAATAAAAGCACCATGGGTTCTGCTTTTTTAATTGAATTTTAACAATATTTTATTAAACTTTACTATAAGTGTACTTAATTCAACTCCATGCTTTATTGAACATTATGACAGGATTTATATATCAAAAAAAAATGCACTGCAGGAATTGAATGCTGCCACCAGCAGCAACATGCCCAAGCAACCGGATTTTTTCATAGTAGCTGGTGATTTTTATCAACTCATCCTTCAGCTCTGAAGCAGGATCAAGATCAAATGTAATTTTGTTTAAAAAATGACATATAAACCTAGGCTCTACCTTCTTCTACCTTCTATTTATTTAACTTTATTCTAACAGTAGTTTATGAAACTTTTCCTTACGGCAGCAGCTACTTTATTTGTAACTGCAGTTCATTGAATAATTTTGTACTTTTTAAGGTTCAGAAGAGATTTCAAATTATCATATCATTATATTGCCTAAAAATATCTGATATTATTTCAAAGCCATATTGCCCAGCCATTCATGAAAGCAGCAGTCTGGCTGTAAAGTGCTTTATTTAAACCAGTAAAACACGACATGACTCCGATATTAATGTATTCTAAAGAGTGCAGTACCTGTCTCCAGTCAGCGGCAGCAGGACTTGTGCTTTGGCCGAAAAGACGATGAACGAGACTCTCATTCTGGGGCTGAAAAGAAAAACAAAAATATCAAAAATTAGAAACCAGAAATTCTCCACTTTTTTCAAAATATCGTATTCCGAAAATGGAATATCACCAAGCCACAATATACTACGATACTGTAATATCTCTTTGGGCTTTCTCCTTCCTTACTCCACAAAATCATCACTTCCGTCCTTCATCCTCTCTATTGACCGCCCACACAGGCTGACATGTAAAACGCTCAGGATGGCTATTAAGGAGTCAGTGTGACTGACAGTTTTATATAAAGCTCTTCAGTGGGTTCAGCTCAGTTCAGGAGAATGAAAGAGGCCTGTATAATTAACCAAACAGAAGGGGCTCTTTTAATGTCAACTAATATTAGTGTACGACTTAAAGCAGCTTCTGTGGGACTGAAGGAAGTGATTAATCAATTCGCAGACAGGAAACATGTTGTGCTGGTGAGTCACACATAAACACACACACACACATCCTGTTACACAAATATATACTTTGTACCTGTGACTGTTTAAGGGTGTGAACTGACAGTGGACACTCTGCTGTGTCTCTGAGTCCTCTCTGCACAACCAGTGCTGTTTACATTCAGCATCCCTCTGTCAGATTACAGCACACTCATTGCCTCATAAATATGGACAGGCTCTTTTGTAAACACAACTGGTTTCTGAGGATTCATCCTGCTGAAATATGTGAAAACTAGATCAGCACAGAGATGAAGACCATATACGACTCCAGCTGTAAAAATGTCCCTGAAAAAATCACCCACTTGTGTTGAGAATTGTGCAAAAACTGTTAGAAACCAGTCAAACTCTCTGAGATGAGATGAGACAAGATACGATGTGACAAGATAAGACACAAAATGACAGCATACTACATAAAATGACACGGTAAGACAAGATCAGATACTATACAACACGATACGACAAGACAAGACACGACAAGACGAGACAAGACAAGACGCACGGTAACACGACATGAAATGACAATACGATAAGATCAGACACCACAGGATACAACAGACGAGATAAAATAGAGCAACGATAAAACAAGACAACATGATACGACAGACAAAGCAAGACAAGACGAGGTAAGACAACACAAAACGAGATAAGATAAGATGAGATAAGATGAGATAAGAAGAGATAAGATACGCAAAGATAAGACAAGACACGATAACACAACACAACACGAAACACGGAAGTCATTTCCCTGTACTCAGAAAGATTTTTACAGCAGTTTTTTATCAATCTGAACCACTGCTCTATGTCTGAAAGGGGACGTATACTGTACTTAAGACTTTACTGAATATTTGGGAGCTTCATTCATAACATCCAAATTCTAAATCAACATTTGAATGCTGCACACTTTTGTTTATGTCCATTTATTCCAAATAACACCAGCGTTTCTGCACAGCTGCACATAAAGATGAGTCGAGACTGATATTAGTATTCTGCTTATTGAATTCACATGCTGCACATTGTTTCCGACCCCTGATCCAAATATTTCCAATAATTTTTAGATTGTTGTAAAGTCCAAAACTATATTAAAGAAAGATCGATGTCATCATTTTTCCAAAATTCATGTGTTTTTATCTAAAATAATAGTCTTCTTTAATCCATATTTATTGGCGTTTATAATTAAAAGACTGCTTGTTCTCTCAGCACACAAAAAGAGACACACAGGACAGATTTTGAAGCATGCATGATGAACTAAAAGATTGCACGCTCTTCTAAATATTTTCTAAAAAACTTAAGATCTTAAAAAATTATTTAATCATCGAGCTAAAACAAGGTTAAAGTGAATATCTCAGCGATACAACACTTACAAGGTGACAGCAGTTTTACTTCATCAACTTATTTCACACTGAATAGAAAATAAGGAGCTGGTGCTGACATTTTATAAAAGCTCCAGAATTGTACTGATGTGACAAATACACTTTTTTTAGTCGCTGTGGGTCATCTTCGAAAAATATGTAAGTATACAATTTGAAATAAGTATGATTAACATCTGCACATGTCTAAAAAAAATATTAAATGTATATTAAATGCATAGTCAGAGCTTCATATTCATTTTATACATAAAATAACACCATATTATTTCTGCATAGTATACAGATTATAAATTAAAATAACTGCTATCAGAATTGCAATATGGTAAGAATATTATCTGAGCATCTCTACTGAAAATATTAAATAGTATAAATAATCAGTAACTCCAAAGAGTGTGATTCTTCGTCTGAAATATTGGGGAAAAAAACGCAGTCTTCCAAGATGGATTGAGCGAATAAAGTGTTACAAAGTACAGGATTTTAAATAACTGCACTGAGTTGCTTCCCGTCTCTCCTCCAAACACAAAGCGCACGGATGCCATCCCACAGAGCGAGTTAAACTTCAGATAGTTAAGCGTACAAGTGTTTCCTTCAGAGATCCGAAGCCTTCGGAGCATAAGGAGAGGTGCTGATATTTCTCACCCACATGACACATGGCCCAGTCGCGATCCTCCCCCGCAAACATAGCACAATCTTTAAGCCACACGGACAGATTTGGCTGGTGGCAAGTAGCAGCCGTATACATCCACATCCTGTCTGCAAGTTTCAGAGTCATATGTGGACTAAAAACTAACCACGCTCAAGTCGCAGATGATAAATCGTGGGTGGCGACTTAACGTCAAACTTAAGGCTCGCAGTGGAGCTTGTGATTGTATATGTTACAGTATAGAAAGATAAAGAGGCAGCGATGCCAGGGACATATCAGAGGGTGGTGGTGGGAGTCTGTGGACTGAGGGGGGGCTTGCTGAAGTAGTCCAGTTTGCTCCACATGGCAGAACAGAAGAGCTCTTGGTGAGCGAGCATTGTTTAGCAGATTGTCCTCGTCGCCTTCCAGTGTTCTTTTGCTTTACTGTACATTGTCTGCCTGTCAGCCGTTCTGGTGGTGGAAGCAGGGGATAAGTGTGGAGCCGGACCCCCCCGGTGCAAATGGCCATTCTCACAGCCCAGAAGACTGCTCCTCTCTGCCACCCACTCCCACCTGGTGCCTTTGCTATTTTCTTCAACCAACCACTTCATTCTGGCTGGGTCGCCACCGTCTGTACTGTGCTGGCAGGCGCCGTTTGACTCAAACGTTATGCAAGCTGAACGTTTCAAGCCGGTTTCTCTGGTTTCGTCTTTTTAATGAATTATGTGCAAAAAAAAAAAAAAAAAAAAAGGATGTCATGGATTTTGCAATTTGATAGTTTGGAAAACAGGTGGGGGCTGCAACTCAGATCGTACGCTCTTTAATTATAGCCGTTTATCCGATAAAACAACTATTATAATATTAAACAGATGTAAAATTAAAGGTATTTTGTCAAAGTGATTGCACTATTTCCCCAACTGATGAGGTTATTTGTCTATTTCTGTTTGTTTTTGACAAGGAATAATGCATAAAACATTGCTTCATATATATAAAATGCTTACAGGTTTACAGTAAAGGCTAATGTGCAACTCCTGGCACTGGTTAGGCTTTTAAAATTTAATCAGAAAGTGTTGAGCTTGGAATAATAAATACAGTAATAAACACATCATCAGTTATCATACTATTTTTAAGAGATGGTGATTATCTATCTGGACAAAAGGCTCTTAATATTTGCTACTTTTATTGTTTTTTTATATTTATCTTAAATCATTGCTTGGCCTCGCTTCATTCAGTATCTGCAGGACGTAAGTCTGGGGAGCATAATTTCACTTTTCATTTCATAAAATACGAGCATTACGAAACCCCCCAAAACTTTGTTTTTCTTTCCAAAGAAAATGTCTGACTTTGCCACCGTCGACTTTGCACTCACCTCACAAATCTGTCGGTGAGGTTCTTCACGAACGAGTAAATCTCGACCCAGTCAGCGGAGACACTTCCAGACCTGAAACAAGAAAACAACAGTCAGTTTGCAGCTCGTCAGTGGCAGCAGATTGTGTGCTGGGGAGTAAAATACTGTACACTATTTGTGCTTTGTACCACAACCACAGTTGGACATTAACACCAGCCACATGCTGGATAATTGTGCTGATAAGTCTGTGGTCTATAGCAGCCACTTCAGCTGTTAGAACACGCAAATGTTCACAGGAGCTTTGCCTTTCTACAAATCTACTTGGCTGGAGAAGAAAAAATCAACAAAGTGATAAGTCTAACTATGTCTAGGCCAGCATTAACAATTCCTCCAGACCGAGCCAGGTTCTCCGAGACACAGGGGAAAAATGTTTTTTAAAAAGGGCAGAAGTTAAGAGAAAGATGGCCAGGTGTGCAATCGGAGCCACAGGCAGGAAAAGCCAAACAAACAAGAAATGTGCAGCATAAAAAACAGAATTACTTTCTAGCAGTTTTACGCCTCTACAAACCAGTCAAGCTGCAGTTTTTATATCTGTCAAGACTCAAATATGCTTCAAATGAAGATGTCGCTGCAAAGAAGCAACAAATTCTAAAATGCGGATGCTTCATACGCATCTTCAACCCGGCAGGACCGAAGATCTTTACAATCAGCACACCTTCAAGGTAAACATCCGACATTAGTGTCACCAATTCAGTATCTAACCAACCAAATGTCTCCCCTTCTGCTCCTAAATTCTGATGCTGAGTAACGTCCAGAAAAGCGTTTCTGAAGAACATTAAGATGCAACAAGCTGACCCTCTGCTTTTTGAATATAAAACAGCATCATTTATCCTATTAGACGTGTGTGTAATAAAGTAAAGTAAAGTTCAAATTCTTGAGTTATTGCAAAAAATAAAGGTTTTGAGTTGTGACCTTGACCTTTGACCACCAGAATTTAATGAGTTCATTGTTGAGTCTGAGTGAACATCTGTGCCAAATTTAAGAAATTCCCTCAAGGTGTTCTTGAAGAATGAGTCACATGCATGGTCACATTGATCTCTGACCTTTGACCACTCAGTCTAATTGGTTTATCGTCGAGTCAAAGTGAAAGTTTGTGCCAAATTTGAAGAAAATCCTTCTTCAGATACTGCTTTCACGAGAATGGGACGTGCTTACGGATGGAAGAACAATCCAAAAACATAATTCCTCCAGCTACAGCTGTCACCAAAACAGAGGAATAAAAAACATGTTTAGTGAGGTCATAGTGACCTTTGACATCCAAAATCTAATCAGTTTATCATCAAGTCCTAGAGGATGCTTTTGCCAAATTTGAAGAAATTCCCTGAAAGCGTCTCACTCTCTCAAGATATCTCGTTCACAAGAGAGTGATGTTCAAATGGTTGGAGATGGTTGGAGGCATATAAACATGTTTTGTAAGGTCACAGTGACCTTGACCTTTGACCACCAAAATCTAATCAATTCATTGTTGAGTCCAGGTGGATGTTTGTGCCAAATTCAAGGAAATTACCTCAAATCTTTCTTGAAACAGGCCTGATACACAAACACAACTCTGTGGAAGAGGACCCGTTCTGTGTGCAGATATAAAACTCATCCTAAGTTAACTAGAAACCTAACAATTCTTTATTTCTGCCAATATGTGTTCCTAAATCCTTTGAACTGGCCCTTTAAATATGCCCACTACTAATGCACTAAAGCAAAATAGATTGAAGAGTTCAATAAAAAGTCTATTTAGCATGAGTCCAGTGGGGTGGATCCATTAATAAGTGCTGGGATTGTGAGATTAATTTTATTTAAAGAGAAAAAAAAATCTGATTTTATTATTTTACATCTTTCTTGGTTTTTATTCAGCTTTACTTCTTTCCTTCATTCACACTTTTGCAGCTTTCCTTTGTCCCTTTTTTCAAACCTATTTTTCCTCCTTCCTTCTGTTCATCCATGTGTTCCTCCATCAATCCTCCCTTTCTTTAGCCCATATAAATGAAGAAAACTGGAAATAGTCGTTTTTTCTTTGAGGTATTGCTATCTGAAGTGGGAAAAAGCACTGACTATGTCTTCCACCACTTTCTTTGTCTCATTAAAACTAATTAAGACTTTATATCTTAAATCTTCATAGTAGCTGCTGGTTTTAATCAACTCAACCTTCAACTCCAAAGATGTAGCAGTATCAAGGATGAATGTAATTTTGTTTTTTAAACTTTGTTTAAAAAATGGCCAATAAATCTTCCCTTTAGCTTCTAGGATTGTTTCTGGCAGAAACCAAGTTTCTGGAGGAAACCAAGGACAAACCAATGTTAGATGGGTGTCAACCTGTGGCCCTTGTCACCCCTCGATAGGTAAATCTGACCACAGTGTGTAAAATGTGCCCTTGATGTAACGACAACGAGGTAATTAAAGCAATAATTGCAATTCGATGTATGTGCCGAGAACATAAAACAGAAGGGTTTGACCATTAGGAGGCTCATCTTTCATGGCACCTCTCTCTCCTCCCTGCTGCCCAAAGACAAGGTCACACAGCGGAGAGAAGATAAGACCGAGAGGGTGAAGGAAAACTCTGCAGCACTTTGATAACATTGTGTCAGAGGGTAAATATCGGCGGTTAAACGTTGGTGCAGCAGTTTGAGGATTGACAAATTAATTTTACTGCTTCAGAACACATCTGTAACCTGCTGATGGTGCTAATGATCGGCGTAGCCTTATCAATCAAGCAAGCAAAACTCTGACACAAAGTCCTTCATACAATAAAACCAGGAGACCCCCCTACACACACACACACACACACACAAGTACACAAGCACATGGACAAAAAAGCAAGACTTTGTAATAAATTAAAGCAAGCACATCCTTATAAATACATCCACAAAACAATGCACAGAAAAGTGCACAAGCAGTATTTGCTCACTGAGGTCAAGGAAGGCCCTCAAACCCAAACTGCAGCTCAGTGACCAGCACATCAGACTGGGACTGTACTGGTCGGCTTCCAGGTGTGAATGTGTGTAACTGTGTGAGTGTGATTGTGTCGCTCCAGCAAAAGGGAGCTTGGCTCTCAGTGAAACTTGCCTGCATAAATAAGGCTTTAGTGGCATTAAAGACATCACCTCACGGGACGTTTCCTTGGAAAGAGCGACCTGACGGTTTGAAACCAAACAGTGCAGCTTTCATAAACCGGCCTCTGACTTTAACATCACTAAAGTAAGAAAACCAAAATGGACGTTTCTTTGTGGAGAAATGCTGCAGCTGCTACGGATTGTGCAGGACAAACTGCTGACATCTGGATCTTAGTCTTATCAGTACCATCAGGAAGTCTGACAGTAGAGCTATTTTATCTGCAGGGGACAAAGTAAACTTCCTCAAAGAGACATGCTACTATCTGACACCCTGACCGACTGATGACGGAGCAATCGCTGCAGATTTTTATGTTTTACTAATATAAATGTGCATATGTAAAACAAACAGACCACCGACTTACAAAAGTATACGAACACTGCAGATCTATGCGCTTGGTCACACTTGTGCCAGTGATCTCTGTCATCATCCTGTAATTTAGCAATTTGGTTGAGGGTGGGGTGATTTGGAAATGGGTCAGGGGAGCAGCGTTTCAACTCAACGGCCTTGAGTGATGGCGTGGTTCCAAGCCGGGGGAGGACAGGATTAAAAACAGTTGCTGTCAGGGCTGTAAACTCTCCTGTAATATAGTGGAGACCTTTGTGCATGACGCTGCTGCAGAGCGTCGCTGATGTGACCGAATGTGGCTGCGCAGTTTGTATGTTTGATGTTTGAAGCAGTACTTTGAGGGCAGAAAAGACACAGGAAGTGGTGCTGTCTGTTCCAACTGGTGATGCAATTATTTCTTGCTAGTTTGCAAGATGAACACAAGACACTCAAGGGCTTCTCAGTGATGTTTGAGGTCTTATTTTTAGTTATATTATGGCAGGATATAAAAGTTATGACACCGATGCATTTTAATCTTAGCTGATACGTATAGGTGGTGTGAAGGACAGCCAGGCTAACTGAACCTACAACTCTGTCAAATGCAATAATAAATGCAATAATTAATATAGTTTTCTCTTATTTTATTTAGTATTGTTAACTTTAAATACTTTCTTTCTCTTAAAAACTCATTTTCCAGTCATTTTAGTGTCATTTTTTTCTAATTTCTTGCAATCTTGCCAAGATGCTAATTGCCTTTTGGCCATGTTTTCAAAAGAAATCACACAAGTTTGCTGAAATTTCAGAGGTTTAAATAGTGTAAAAGCATCTGAACGCAGCCAAAAAAACGATGTCATATCAGGTTTCAGAGAGTTAAAGGTGAACTTCCTGCCAGCTGATGCCATACCACAGAAACGATTAATAAACTGGGATGCAACATTGTAGACTTCAGTTTTAATTCAATGACACTGCTCTCAGATGTCCGAGAGGCGATGGCTTTTTCCGTCTAAACTGCTGAAATTATGTAATCCTCACAAAACATGGTTGAGTAAGCATTTCCTTTGTAACAGCGAGGGAGGAGGAGGAGGAGACAAACTTGTATTCTTCCTTTTCTCATGGTCACTCCCTGATATTGGCCGCATGTCTCATAAAGAGGAACAATACACGGACAACACATGGTGACCTCTAACTCAGCTGGTAGAGTGTCACCCATTAAAGGCTGCAGGAGGTCTTTACAGCAGCCTGGACTCGAGTCCAACCTGCGAGTGTCATTCCCCCCCTCTCCTCCTTAACTGTCCAACTTTTGAGGTAAAACACCCTAAAAACATATTTAGAAAAACAATACATATCACCCTGTGGACACTATTGGACAAAGTACATCGGTTATAGCAGGTTATGTTAATATCTTCAAAAGCAAACTCGAGACCTACCTCTAAAGTCCGGCTTTTTAACTGTATTTTATTTCATCCGCTTAGTCTGTTTTATTGATTTATATACTATTCTATTTTAGCTTCAGCATTATCATTTAGCGTGTTACTAATTTTATCACCTTTTACTGATTTATCTTTTAGTGTTTTATTATCGAATTTATTAATATTTTACTGTTTTGTCTTTTAGTGCTTTACCTTATTGTAGCATATTTTACTTAGTTATCTGTTATTTTATTTTATTTATTTACCTCCAGTGTTTCCTTGTTTATTTTTGGATGAAAAGTGCTATAAAAATTAAGTTTGTCTAATTGATTATAGGAAGCTTATTGCAATTTGGTTAACCTTAAACAGATAAAACCGGTTGTTTGGCGTTAGACAAAGGTCATGGTTAGACGAGTGGTTCGGTGAAGTCTGTCATATTGTTTTCTTCCTCCCATGTAACCATTGAGCTTCACACAGCTCAGACCAAACAGGGACAGTCCTCAGTTATCTATCGGATCTGATTAATCACAAACCACACTGAGTCTAGACCTGATCCTCCCAGGTTCAATCAGACCAGTTTCAGAAAGACACAAGAGAAGAAGAAATATGCGACTCTGAGGGATATTACAGGTGTTTTTTATGTTGTAATCTGCACATTAAATATATTTGACATCACTGCTGACAATGTTACCAAACTTTGGAGTGTGTTTTCTCCAACTTTCCAAGCAGACTGTTTTAAATTAATCCCTTGAAATCTTCACAGGCTTAAAAAAAAAAGCTTGAAACTGAGTTTGTCAATGCATCCCCATAAACATCGGGTCTGTTTTTATTTAGCCGGAGTTGCTGTGGCTGCAGATTGAGGTCTGTAAAGCACTACAACACAATGATAACATCACTTTCACATAGTTAGTTTTCAATATTAAATTAACTGAAACCAGCGGTTGCCTTATTATTCAGAATCCTGAAACACTGTGGTGAAAATAAGTTGATGTTTGCTGCTTTTATGCTTTTAATTCTGAATTTCATGCAATTCATTGATGGTTATAATTTTGTATTCTGTCTTTGAGTATGTACCTTATTTGTGTTATATATTTGCAAGTAGGTTATGCATATATTGCATAAGATAAAGCTGAATCAAGCTAAAGCTTAGAACTGGTCAGTAGTATGCTGAACAATACGCAGTTTAAGTGTTTTGCTTTTTCCAGTGAAACATTCAGGCCGTCCAGTCCAACCACAGTATACTGGTGAGTACCTATCAGCTGCCTCGCTCATGTTGAGCACCTCTGTGTCTTTGCATACTGCAGCATTCACACTTTCATGGATATAAAAAGCGTCCTTACAAAAATCGAGGATGTCTATGTAGTAAAAAGATGCAAAAACATTTGAAATTGGCGCTATATGAGCAGAGAAAACAGAGAAAAAGGACGCTTCTGCTAAGGAAACCTACAACTACCAGAATGCACTGCATTCGTGCATGCATTGTATGACAGCTAAAAATATTTTTCTGAATACATTTGAGGTGACAAATAGGAAAGTCAGTTACAATATCTTAGGTTATATTTGTCCAGCTCATTTCTCCGTTTGAGCTCAGTTTTTTCGGCCTTCATTTTCACTATACATGGAAGCAGTATGGCGCCTACTTCCTGTATACAAACTCCCATGTGTTGTTATATTGAGTATGAAAACATTTTAGGTGAGAAATAGAAAGTCCACTAACAAAATCTTGATTTATATTCCATCAACACTGCCAATTTCTACCGTCTGATCGGATTTCAGTCCAAGTTAAAGAGACAGAGAAGAACGGGTAACTCTCCTGATCTGCTTGCATACTTTCTGTCTCCGTTGTGGTGGCGGGCAATACAAAAATGCGAAAGCAGAGCCCGTAGTTTGAGCAACAGCAAAGAGAACCTGCAAAACTCAAACATAATTGATACATTATGCAACTTCTTCTCCCACAATAACATTCCTAGAAGCATGGCGATGGATGTTCAAAACATTAGCAGGTTTATTTCTATTTCAGCCATCCCACTTGCTGTCATTATTTCCAAATGAAGGCGACGTAGATGTGTTATGCAATATGCAATAATGGAAAAGCCAGCCCCTACGTGGGAGTGGCCACGCATGAGGGATCTCTGGGAGGTGATAGTCCACGATTTCACAGAGGAATAGTGGATCCAAAACTTCCGCTCAAATTTTGAGGAGTTATCGAAGCAATAACAGCTCTTGCAGCACCTGCTGCATCATGAGGGAGTCAGTTCTTACTAACAAGCACATAGCCAAAGCATCATGTGACCTAGAAAAGCCAAAAAAGTGTTTCCATTGCAGTTCTGCCAAATATGGCTTTTCTGAATCACCTAATGGGAATGTAAAAAAAATGCGATAAGTTGGGAGTTTCCATTATATGTATTTTATATTCACAATTTCAATTTGAGCAATTTGAGGGTTAAAAGAAACCCTGTCCACATGGTTGCCAGATGTGATTAAGAGTGTCCACTTAGTTTTGGCCAGATGTGTTATCTAGCCCTAACACAATGGTATCATGATTAAAGGTAAAACAAAGACAAAAATACAATATGTGACCATGCAATAGAGTGTGCAGTGCTAAAAAAAACACAAATCAGAATTTAACGGGTCACAGAAAACTGTCACACCTGCGACAAAACGCCACTTCCCCCTCAGCCATCACATCCATCCTCCCTCCACAGATGCAACAATTCAAAACTGCACTCACATTTCAACATGTTTGCTTCAATGAGAGACGGCAGAAACAAAAGCAGACTGAGTTTTTGGGTTACTTACTTGTCTAAAACAAAGTAGAGGTCGTAAGCTCCGTGACAGGATGCTTCTTCAGCCCAGCAGGACGAAGCAAACAAACCGAGCAGAAGCACCGCAACCGCCGCACAAGTCCACCGACTCCTCCCGTGGAAAAGTTCACCCTCCGCGGTGAAATAACGTGACAACTTCTCCAACATCGTTGTCACAAAATACGTAAAGTCTCGTGTTAAAAAAACAATAAATAACCTTTAAAAAGTTTCACAAAGCGCAGGGAGAGTTGAATATGAAGTGCGCATCCCGCAGTGAGAGCAGCTACATGTCAAAGTTCCTCCAAAACAACCAAGTTAACTGATTTGACCCGCGAAATAAAGGAAATCACCGCCCCGGCGTCATCAGCTGTGTCGTTTCTTCATCCTCCTGACTCACCGTTAACTCATTAACATCCTCTCTGTGAACGATAACCTCCTCCTGAGCTCACACCGACCCTGTTTGGGAGCCCACTGCTAAAATCTCTGCTAACAACAAACTTCACGGCGCTAAAGTTGCACACAACGGGGAAAAGTTAGGATGCGTTCAAGCGCTCCTGCAAAGCTCGGACTTCTGAGAGCTGCAGACGAGACTTTTTCTTTCTTTTCATCACAGTTGGAAATGATTAAAATGCTTATATATGAAGAAAAGTTTTGTTTTATACATGCACTGACACAGGAATCACTGATGATGCTTCTAACAGAGATATATTTCTATTTATTCTCATTAACTTTGCAAAAGCCTTTCACACTTATTTAAACCCTTATTTTGAAAGCAATGGTAACTCATTAAAAGTTATGAAAAAAACCTCTTGATCCTCTAAGGTCAATTTTATATTCACAAATCTAATTTTGCAAAATCATCCCACTCTTTAAAAGTTTTTTAGTTATTTAAGTCTCTTCAACATGTGAAAAACAAGAACAAAATATTGTCAATACATTATTTTGATCTGCTATTTGGTAATTTATTATTTATGCTGTCTCTTTATTTATCTATTTATTTTTTCATTCATTCATTCATTTATTTATTTATATTTTTGCTGGTTTGTTTGTTTTTTCTTTATTATTCAATTTCAGTCTGTCACTTCTCTTTTGACAATTTGTCTTACTTTGTATTATTTGGTCGTTTCAGTAAAGTGCACATTCTTCACGAGGTGTTTTTTAATGTTTATCAAGGTCCAAGTCAATAATTCCGACAGCACTTAGAGGCCTCATCAGTTTCCAGTCCAGTGCGCATGTCTGAACTGGAACCAGCTGGTGGACATCTGCAGAGCTGGAGGTCCCAGTGCACACACCCAATAACATCTGTATCATCTTTACTACAAGGCTACTTAATAATGTTAAATTACTAATATTCACACAGGTCAGAGCTCATGTCAGATATCTGACTTTATCTGGACTGCACAGATTTAATGCTGTTTGTGAAAGTTAACCCTTTGAAACCTGAACAATTTGGCTTTATTTCTTTCAGATTAATGCAATGAATGGCAAAGAATAACTTGAAAAAACAAGAAAAAAATTTAGCAAGAAATTAGTAAAACAGTACAAGAAAAATACCTGAAAAATTAGAAAAATAAAAACAAGGCACAATTTTGCTGAGACATAATTTCAATATATAATTCTGATAATTATTAAATAGTTTTGTGGGTATTTTTTCCTGCCATTTTTTTTCTTTCTTTTTTTGTTGTTGTTGTTTTTTGTGTTTTTTTTTTTTGTTTTTTTTTTTTTTTAGATATTTCTAAATGTGCAATTTGCACATTACTCGTGAAAGGCGTCGGAACACCACACAAGAAAAGTGATTGCAATCTGTGTTTAGGGGATTAAGAGCAAGGCACTTCCACTGCAGGGGTTTGATTCCCGATGGGCCCAAGCATGTACAAAATAATTAGAGTTTATTTCTGGAAATTTGGTCCAAAAGATTATGTGATGCCTGTTGCAAATTAAAGATTTGGCCCTGTATGAAAACTAAAATTGCATTTGTAATACATTTAAAACCACATGTCTCTTTCTGGCCTGCAAACACAACAGCACAGTGGAGTTGAACACAGAAAGAAAACTTTAAATACAAAAAATGATTTCCATTTCCCATTTTTCAATCTGTTAGGATTGATTACATTTTGGAAGAACCTCACAAAGTGCACAGGCATGGGAACATGCATCTTCTCCCTTTCTCATTATTTCACAATTCCTCCAAATATTAATTTGACATCCACGTTAAGGGCCTCTCATTTTTATCATCTTGGCTTGCACTAATCTCTGACAGACTTCATCTAAAACAGTTTGAACACGTGGCAAACAAAGCAAGCATCCAAAACTCTTTTCCCAATACGGAACAGTCACCCAAGAGGAAACAGGAAAGTATTTTGGCAAAATGTGACCAGGAAGAGGCTGCAGATGTAATGTCTGCCATGTGTGAAACCAAACATGCTTCAGAAAAGATGTTGCATAAGGACAAGTTCTGAAATTTACAATTAAAGTTATGCCTCTAAGTTGTTTTTGGAGAGCGTTTTACGTTTTTTTAACCCCCTCTGCAGTTTCTTCTCTCCTTCCTTCTAAGTTTTTAGAGCTCACGTGGGAACAGGGTGACGACCCTCACAATGTACCCAAGAATAATTTTGGTCTGTGCTGCTCCAGTAACATAAAACAGAAACACACCCAAGGACGCAATAAAACTGTTGAGAAAATACTGAACTTTTCTGTAAAGCTAACTGGTAACATGGTGTTAAAGGTACTGGATGTAACTTTTTGCATGCTTTGATTTCGCCCATTGTGTCCATGGTTTCGTTTCGCCAGTACTACACACGCTGCATGATGCTGCGTGTCAAACTGCAGCTGCTGGATCAGTCCACAACATGTCATTAGTCAGCAGCAGGGTTTCCCCCATTGTTTGTTTTTCTTTTTTTAAAAAACTCTTTCCCCGCCATTGACGAGATTTTCCGTCAATCAGTGTTTTCACTGTGGTGTAGGGGACACTGTTACAGATGTTGTGCAATAAAACAACATTTCCACGTCCAAAAACAAACAAACAAGACGATCTAAAGTCCCAGGGTGACGGGAGGAGAGGACTACTAACGTGCTGACTCTATTGCTATTTAGTGACTTTTCAGAGCCTCTCAGTGGTGTTGTTTTAAAAATTCCCTCCAACTCCCAACAAGCAGAACAACATGTAAATCTGCAGAGATCACAACAAAGCTGTTACTTAGGGACTGTCCTGTAGCTGTGCTGCTTCCTGACATTTTGATGACTGTTCCTCTCTATAGTTCCACTATAACTCAAACAGAATATTATTTTCGGCATTATTTTTGTACAATTCAAGTTGACATGAGAAGATAAGAGGGGAAAAAAAAAACAAAAATATAAAAATAAAATTGATTTTGCTCTTAAAAATGACTTTATTTTACAAAAATCCCGGGGTCCAAGACAACATAACAAGACTTTACAACAAAAAAAAGTGATAAAAATGAATAGTAATAATAGTAATCAATAGAATAAATAAGTGTACAAATAAAAAAATAACAATAATGTTAATGGTAATACAAAAAACAACTACAATAACAGAAGTAATCAAACATAATATTAAAAAAAAATAAAAATATAATAATAATAAAAAAATAATTAATAAAATAAAAATATTAAAATATTAGTAAAATTAATTCACCAATTAATATGTGGACTGTTTGGCACATTTTACACGCTTTTCATTCTTTTCTTTTTTCTTTTTTTTTTTTTTTGAATAGTTTTGGCTGTGTTCACATACATGGCATACATTTTAGCAATACTGTGTATTTTTGTTTAATCTTATAATTTCCAGCTCAGCTTCTACAATAAGTCTAAAATACACTGTCGACACTAAATAGTTTCTACTGTTTATACTGTTAAGTGCAAAAAATGCACCATTTAAAACCCATTCATAAAATCAGCGTGAAAACTTGCATTGTATTATTTCTTGGTGTCATTCTGGGCTTTTGTCCTGGAATTTGTCATTTTTACTATTTTCCACCTGATGACGTCTTTTTTTTTTACCATATTTGGCAAACAGAGAAAATACATGCTTTTTCCACAAGGTGCACTGTCACAATCAGTGCTGCTATCATCCAACCCATTCTATGAGAATATGGTATAGATAATATATATGCTTAATCAGTTGTGCCTTGATTTACATTTTAAATACTGCTATGCAATTAGAAGCACATATTTTCATTTTGCCGCTCATCGAAAGCATTGAGCGTACCAGATATGATATGCAACAATACAGGAGCATGGGGATTTTTTTCTGTTTAGCATTTAATTAAATTTGCCTTTTTATTCAAAGGCACATTATGGAAGCTGCAGGTGCCTCCATCCTCGGCATGGATGGCTCATTGTGTGATTTAAATCCCCAACCCTGGCAGACTTGGTGCGTTTCCCTACTCATTGATCTACGCAGGGAGCTGAACTCCTAAACCTGGCAGTGCACCACCGAGCTGTATGCATAAAACCGAAGCCTTCCTCATCTGATTGCTGCCACGCTCCACCCTCCGAGCTTCACAGCACCATTTAACCACATGCAATATGAACATGTGGACACGTTGCAGTCCAAAAACCAAAAGTCTTCAAGGGAACACCAAGACAGATGATGCAAATGTTCTCACAGTCATCCCACATCTACTGACTTGAGATGAGTAACTGCGTTTTGTAACTACCTTCCCCTCAGGTGACAATAAACACTAATGATACCTTTCTTCAGATGGTGTTTTCCAGCACATACGGGAAATTGCCTGTTGTTTGAACAAGGTGTGTGCACATGGAGGATGTGACTTCAGGCTATGGAATTAGATAAAAACACTGACAGGCACTGAAAGCAAAAACTCCACAGCTGTCGCCAAGCTCTACCTGGTTTACCTGTATCTGCTGCAACACATGTTCCCAATGAACGCAGAGCGAAGGGGTTTTGTACGTATATCTTTTACCATTGCTGCAATTTAAAGTTCATTTCTTTGTTTGTTTTACAAGGTATGTTGCTGATGGCGACACAACAGCTGATACAACATCCATGGAAATCTAGCAGCAAATTAAAGGTTGTAGTCTGTATTAAGTTAAAGTTGCAGCCTTTTTGAGGAAATAAACACCTATTTTTCCTTTAATCAATTCAAATATTCCCAACTGTTTTCACCCTACAGGAACAGTTCACCCCAAAATCAAATATACACATTTCCTCGTACCTATAGCGATAGGCACAGTGCACCCAGTCTGCAGCTGTGTAAAACTTAATGCTAACACAACAGCTGTAAACACTGTAAAAGTTGATTGAAAGTGTATTTCTATATTTTCAGACTAATGTTCAGCTATATGCAATAATACTCAGTTTTGGGCATCTGACAGGCAGAAATGTCAGTCTTTTATTTTGTTTAGAGTCCTTTCTCACTCGTTAATTTACTCACATAATAATATAATTGCTTTAAAATACTGTAATTTTCTTTCCTTCATATAATAGGTCATGAAAGCACAAAAATGAAACCATAGTGAATATTAAAAACTGGCTCCTGGCAATGTGAATAGAATAAAAAATAACAATAACAACAATACTACTACTACTACTACTGCTGCTACTACCACCACTACTGCTACTACTACTTCTACTACTACTTCTGCTACTACTACTAATAATAATAATGTCTGAAACTGCATTTAAATCCTGATTCTTTTAAGCTCGTACTTTGCTCTTTTGCTCAGAAAGTACTCCCATTTCATTCTGTGTAAGAACCAATTACTCAAACCAAAACACGGATTGTACAAAGGAGCTACATTTTCTTTTGTTTTGCCTCAGTGTGAAAACTGCGCTGTCACACAACTCCATATCAGCGAGGTAATTACCACTAACACACCTCATCAAATCTGAATAGTCCAGAGAACAGCGACACACGAGTATAATTATCTGGCAAATCAAAGTCTAATTAGATTTTAATTAGAATGTTAATTCTTTTGCACGCCATTTGGTTTCAGTATATGCTACCTCACTTGATGTATCCTGAGCAGGGCTCCATAAAACAAAGAGAACAGAAAAAAACAACAAGCATGTATTTCCCATTATTTGGGGAAATGTACGTGGATATGAGAATCCAGTGGCGTGAGAAAATAGTTGTAGTGCATCAATTTGTCATGGGGCTTTTAAGCCGAGGGAGAAATCAAAAGTGACAGTTAAAACAACAATGCTAATTTATGGAAGCAGTGAGGTGTTGAAGCTAATCAAGAGATAAACCCATGACAAAATGCAAAAGTGGAAGAACAAACAAATATTTCTAATTGTTAAGAAAGAAGCCGAACAGCATCCCTGCCAACAGTCTACCCTGGATCTTTTAAAGATTTCCAAAGAAAACCAACAAACCTTTGACCTCTTTCTAAAACAATGTTACTCTATCATGCAGGTAGGAGAAATGTCCTTCATCCAGCACATTGTTAACCCTCTGAAACCTGAGCAGGTCGGCTTGATTTCTTTCAAACACGTGTTAAGAGGGCAATAAGCAAGTCATCCCAAAATTAACAGGACATTAGTAAAAAAGTACAAGCACATTACCTGAGAATTAGTAAAAAAAAAAAAAAAAAAGAAGAATTAGAAAGTAAAACACACAAAAAAGGCAAAATGTGTTTAAAAATGAATAATTCATAACATAATTTTAAATATGTAACGATGATAGTTATAAAAATAGCCTTTACTTAGCTTTTTTTCCCCTTTTTTTGCTCCAGGTTTCAAAGGGTCAAAAACACAGAAATAATCTCCATTATCTGTGACCGCTCGTTCAGGGTTGCCGTTGCGCTGGAGCCGATCCCAGCTGACATTGGGCGGGAGACGGGGTCCACCCTGAACAGGTCACCACACAGAGGAACCCTTCGCTCTCACATTCACACCTAAAGACAATTCAGAGGCACCAACTCACCTGACCTGCACGTCGCTGGATTTTGGGAAGAAGCTGGAGAATCCGGAGAAAACCCACGCTGACACGGGGACGACATGCTAACAGTCCAGACCGGCCAGTGAGTTTGAGGTGAAGCGACTGTGCTAACCGCTGCACCGCCATGAACCCCCTAAAACAGGGAAATGATGATTTATTTAAATAGGTAAGGCAAGGCAGCTTTTTTTGTATAGAACATTTCATATAACAGGGCAGTTCAAAGTGCGTTACAGAGGATTAAAATATAAAAACATAATAAAAGATACAGATAAAAGAGAAAACAGATAAAATATACAAGGTATAATCAATTACTGATTATGCCTTGAGATCATGTTTGCAATGTTACATTCCAAATATAATTAAAAAAACTAAAATTATGAGTGGAAAATTGGTAGATTTCGATTATACCTGATTGTGAAGTTTCAGGGCAGCAGAAATGGCAGACAGCATAGAAACAGTGTCAACAGATGACGGTAAAAAAATTATATACAGTACTTCGTTATTATGTTCCAAGTAGCTATCATTTACTTTTAGCAGTTGCACATTTTAGTATATGAATCTATCAGCTGTAGCAAGAAAGCGAGCTTATATCTATAAAGCACACCTGGAGGATTTACTAAAATTGATAATATCATTCTATAACACCAACTTGACATAATTTATGCATAAACATGGCGGTAGATCCAATCTCACTCATAGAGGACAAAAACTGCTAAGGCTGTACTCTTTTAAGTATATTTATAAGTATTTCAGGTCACACTGATTGACTTAGGCTGTTTTCTTTACTGCAAAAACAGATGAAAACCCACTTGAAAGCAGGACTGAATCAGCTTCCCACCCTCTGTGACTCAGTGTGGTTTAGTTCCCAGTAAATGTTTCGTTACTGCTCTGCAGGAGGGAGACTGTAGCCTCCTGCTTCGTCCTCTGAGGGTCCTTGAAGTTCAGAGCTGCTGCATGTTTATGATGCTCCATCAAGAGAAAAAAAACTCGTTATCGATAATTGGAGAGCCGTCAGAAAATCAAGGCACCTCAAGAAAACCCAACCAAAGAAATATTAGTCACAATAACAAAGATCCATTGAGCCCTAATGGCATCTATAACTCATAATTACCTTAATAACTGTTATTTTAGCTTGTTTTTCCTCCTTTGAGAAAGCATTGTTTGTCACTAATGGCATCTTAAGTTGAAATTGAGTGCCTTGCCCACAAGTAAACAGCATCTATCAATCATGACTTGAGGCCAAGTGTCAACACTCACAAAAGCCAAAAGTGTGTGTGTTAGTGTAATGAGTGTAGTGTGTGTGGGAGTTAGACGGCTCCTACCCCTGCCTGATATGTGTAAATGGCAATTATGCACACAGTGACCGTCTTTTGTTGTTTTTAGCAAGCCATTTTTCATTTCACAGCAACAAGTAAACTCATCAGCTACTCTACATCAGCATCATCAGTTACTGGTGTTACAGAAGACACACCTCAAGGTTAGAAGATCCTTAATGTGGGTGTAATGTGCTCAAATTGTGCTACATGCAGGATTAGGTTTGTTATTCTTTTAGCATGGTGGTTTGTCCATTGCAATTACTTATGGTAGTGATGTAATGTTGAGTAATAAGGCAACAAAATGAATCTCGTGTCTTTTACCACCTGGAAAACACAATTGTCAGACGCTGGGTGCTACGAACTTTTAAGGGTGCGATCTATGAACACATCAACAAGCCTTTGGGAGCTACGGTAACCGAGCCAAGACTTCCATGAGATGGTCAATTCGGCTGATTTCAAATATTTTAAATTCAAATAAAAAATTTTCATAAAGCTAACACATAACGGTAAATCACCATCACATATCCGATTGTTCCTAGTTCCAAGATTACATTTCGGTCAATGTGTTTCACCTCCCTACATGGACTGTTTACCTGCTGCTCAAATGTGCATCGTTGCACCATAAATATATTAATAATAGGAGTTTGGGAAAGCTTGTGTGCCGCAACAGCGGCTGTTTTCATGAACTGTTTGTATGTTTTCTGATGAAAAGTCATGTATATGATTTTGTATATATATAAAATATAATCATGAGCTAGTAAGTCCT
The DNA here is from genome assembly GCF_008729295.1 of Plectropomus leopardus. Taxonomy (NCBI): domain Eukaryota; kingdom Metazoa; phylum Chordata; class Actinopteri; order Perciformes; family Serranidae; genus Plectropomus; species Plectropomus leopardus. The sequence continues at coordinate 34,307,551 of NC_056468.1, read as the reverse complement.
GCATAACCCACATATTTTGCGATGACATGACCAATGTGTTGACAGGAATAAACAAGGAAGCAGTCACACAAAACCACAGACTTTCCACCCAGACTTTCCCACGGAGATGAATATTCGGAACAGGGTTTGGAACAAGAGTGTACCGAGATGGAGACAAGATCAAGACTTTGAGGGGATGAGACTGAGTCACGACTAAGATCAGATTGTATCGAGGTGGAGACAAGACCAAAATCCTTTTGAGCAAATGCAAACCAGTCATTTTTTTGTACAGGCAATTATGTGCTAGCTGTGCAATTACGGTATTGACCAGACTTGACATAAAGCTCTCTTTGATAAGACTGAGACAAGACAGAGTAAAAATGCAAACGGGTCTAAGAGGAGATCTTTAAAAAGTGGTCTTAAGACCAAGACTGATTTCAAGTACTACAACACTGATCCCTCAGGTTAATTTACCAGACATCATATAAACAGCGTCCTTTATAAAAACCAATATGGGACAGTTGGCAACAGTTTGAGAGGAGTTAGTCATATTGTATATACACAAGTTGTATTAGAGCTGGCGTCTTGTGGGTCCGCCCTCCATCACATCCCTCAGTTAAAGCACACATCTTCACTGACTCGATGCTCCTCGGAGGCAGACGTTAGCGTTTAGAGACGGACAGGCAGCCAGGCATCGTCCACATAATGAAATGAATCCACGTTTGATCCTCTCAGCGTCTCCCGGTAATTGTTCTTGATTCCCCCTTTGTGTTTCACGCTTGACTCCCCACTCATATCAGGGCTCGTGTATGAAGACGTGCTCGTTCCCCTATCAGTGACAGCAGAGTTCAGTGATTAACAAATTAAGGATCGTCTTTGCCTTAATCTGTCTCGAGGCTTTTTTTCAGCTGGCTCCCGCAGAAACATGTTTGGCAGTGACAGCACCTCTGCTCCAATGTTTAATTGGATTAGAGGGAAATCGGGATAAATACACTCTCAGACGGGGCGCCGTGGAGGGCTGGATGAGGGGAAAACAGGTGATGAAGTCGTTTCAGAATTACCTTTTCAACTTCTTTCGGCGCGCTGTTGAGACATCAAGGATTTCTTTGGCGTGGAGTATCATGGGAGGAAGTGAAAGCCTGTGTGAGGACGTATGGATTAATTTTGGGAAACATTAGGCAGAACAGATTAATGTCAAAGTAGAAAATTCAGCGGGTTCCTGATGTTCAGCAGTGGGGATGGGCCAGTGCACAGTCCTATTAAAGTCTCTAGTTCAGTTAGTTCAAGACTGAACATGATGGGATGGTTTCCACTGTTGTTATATATAATGTAAATCTGAACACTTAAAAGTTGTTGTGTAACGGAAGTTCAATCTTTTTAGCCACAGTAGCGTTCTGTTGGTTGGTCCATCACTTTAACTGACTCTATATCAGCAACTATTTAATCAATTGTCATTAAATTTTGTGTAGACATTGGTGATTCCCAAACAAGGAATCCTGACTTTTTTGAATTCTTGACTTTTTATGGTTTACATTAGTGGTGTTGAGTGAAATTTCGAGAAAAATATTCCAACATGATCTCACTGCTCTATCAGTGATCTTTTGAGTCTACTTTTAGGTATCCTTCTGCGTCAGCTGTTTACACTCCAGGATGCCATTACTGTGATGTCAACAAATGCAGTGGGAGGATGCAGCACGGTACACAATAGCACATGGCAACCAATGCGGATCATCACAATTAATGTCCGTGTTAAATAAACAAGCAAAATGAATATATACGTATACATGAAATATAAATGAAAAATTTTATATTCATACCAACAAACTTACTGGGTGTGATAAGACCCAATTGCAGCACAACTGAGCAGGTGAGTAGTTGGTAATGACCTCTATTAAATCTTTTGGCAGGCTGAATGTAGCACAGGTGAGTATAATCAGATTGCAGGTAAGTAGGGACAGTTATCTTTTCAGGGGTGGAGCAGAGTTCGTAGAGAGACTGGGGTGAGCTCACATTCACAGGTGATAGTTCAGAGCTCGAATGGGGAAATTGTGAACGTGGAGCGGAGTGGCAGGTGAATGTATCAGGTAAGTTGCAGAAACACTTACAGCAGGGAGCTTGTGGGATAATCGGGGACTCCAAAGAGGGGCAGGCAGGGCTCGTGGTCAAGGAGGAAGCAGAGCTGGTGCCAGGTAGGCAGGAAGCAGAGCAGACAAGTCCAGTAGGAGCAGGAAGCAGGATCAATGAGGACAGGCGGGGAATCGATGTACCATCAGAACAATAAACACCAGAAGCACTCACACGAAGGAGATGTTTTGCTCAGTAGGAGGCTCTGAAGACTTCAGGAAGAATGATGATCTCTCTCGACGGAGCCAAAGCAGTAGAACACCGCAAAACCACAGACAGACTCGAACCAAGAAGTACACAAGCAAAACTCGTGGTCGAGAGAGAAAGTTGTTAGGTTTACCAGGGCAGAGATGAGGATAAGTGGTCTGAAGCGAGTCGAAACCAGGAAAACAGTCCGAGTGAGTGCTGGAAGTTCTGGCATGGAAGCGAAGACAATCTGGAAAAGAGTGATGGAGTGAGGCTGCTGCTGAAATACTGGCTTGACTGTAGATGATGAGCAGTTAGGAGCACCAGGTGGAGGTGATGAGGCTGACGAGGAGTGGCCGGGTGGAGAGAGAGGTGGGGGTGGAGTAAGTGTTAAAAATCCGACAGCAGCAGGAGAGAGGCAGAGCAGACTGTGACACAGAGTCTTCGTTGATCAGCGAAAACACTGTTAGTAATAAAGGCTGTGGCTTTTATTTCCATGGCTTTCCTGTTGTGACAGATGAAGTCAAGGGTTTATTAAGGACAATATGGAGCGACAGTCAAAAATGGATTTTTTGTCTCTCTCTTTTCCGTTTGAGCTCAAGCAAAGATAAAAGAAAGGAAAGAAAGGTTTAAGTGCGCTTCACTGCTTTTTATAGAGACGATTCTGCCTGGATCCATGAGATTGTTATCAACATGTCATCTCATTTACATTTGTATTCATACACATGCACAAACAATTTCTGTCCTGAAAAGATGTCTTGCGGGATATAAATATTTATCATGATTTTGAAGCTAGTAAACAATGCATTTGAAATATTTATCATAGATTTATTGTTGTGGTCAAAGCCAAAGCATTTATATACTTGACAGGAATTGTTTCCTCAGAGGAATCATAAAAACATTTGGGCAGCAGATTTCCACAAAGTGTTTCCAAAGTCCAGGACTGAATACTCTGGAATTCGTTGTCAAGGCCAGTACAAACACATCAGGCAGATTTCATAGTCATACAATACAAATGATCCTCCTGGTTCCTGTCACACGCTCAGATGGTTTGCGGATAGCTTTGCACTCTGGCTCCGTACTGGGAAAATCATGAGGGGGTCAGGTTTTTGAGCCATTAAAATTTACAGCAAGCAAAAGTTTGGTGTTGCGTAATATGAATTTGTTTTTTTTTCTATGGAAAAGTTAGGAGCACTGTCACAATAAAGATATATGCCTCTGTGGACCAGTCATGCACCTACAGTTTGCACCAACGTCTGTCCAGATTCACGTGTAGCAGCAACAGTAGCTTCAAGTATGGATGTTTCTGCAAAAGAGCAACAAATTCTAAAATGTGGATTCTTCACACACATCATCATTTATACAGTTAGCACAGTTTCAAGATAAGTGTCGCCAATTCAGTGACCAAATGCCTCCCCTTCTGCTCCTGAGATATGGCATTAAAAGGAGCTTTGGCAAAACAAGATGTCAAAAGTTGACCTTTGACCTTTTGAATATAAAATGTTAAACTTCTTTTTTATATCCTTTGAATCATTTGTGTAAACTGTCGTCATAATCAGCATATAAATTTAAGGAAATTCCTTTTCAGTCCTCTTGAGATATTGTGTTTATGAGCATGAGAAGAATGCAAGGTCACAATGACCTTGACCTTTGATGACCGAAATCTAAGTGGACACTTGTGCCAAAGTCCAAGGCCTTTTGGAGATATGTTCATGAGCATAAAAAGGACTAATGGTCACAGTGACAACTAACATCAAACGTTTGTACCGGGAGAATGGATGCATGTACAAACAATCAGAAAACACAATGCCTCTGGCCACAATTATTTCTGGTGTGGGGACATTAAATGTTTCACATCACTTTTGCAACATGATCAACTTCTCTGCTGTCTGTCCATTACTCAGTATTCACCAAAATACACCCGATATGCCAAATTTAGCTATAAAAACATAGCTTCCATTAACGTCCAAAGCTAACAGCTAAATGTAACCAGCTGATCATACCAGTGACGATTGAGAGCTTTGCATTTAAAACTAAAAAACATAGTGAAATGAGGTCACTGTTTGATTACATCGTACTGTTAATCCAAGATACCTACACCTGTCACCCTCTGTGAAGATTTTCTTTAATTATAACACTTTAAATTGTGGCTGTTTTCATTGTGATAGACAGCTAATATTACCCTCAACACCTGCTTTCCCGAAAAACTGACCAACACATGAATACCTGCTTCCTCTCTCGGTTCAGACACCGCCGCCAGTCTGTAAAAACACAACCATCAGTTTGCATCCATCTCGTTCCTCTGCCTCACACTCCCACCGGCCTCCCCCCCCACCCGCCCCCCCTCTGGGTGTTATTTACTTGGCTGACATGCAGCCTTCGCGCTGGCAGCCTTGTCCATCAAAAGGCACCTGCTCCTGGTGATTGTTTGCTCACCTTCCTGTCCAGAGCGCTGCAGATGAGTGTCAGCAATGTTTCGCTCTCACCACCTTTTTGTTTTTCCCCCCCTCCACTCTGATGAGATGTCTTTCGGGCTGATGAGCCGCCTGTGCAAACATCAGGTCAGCGCAGCGTCCCGAGGCCTGCTCACAGGATTTCACAAGTCACAGGATTTCATCACTGCATTACGTTTAACACATTTTTGGAGGAGTATTTTGTGTGTGAGTGTGTAAGTGTGGAATTCAGAGTCTTGCTCAAAGGTATTTCATAATGTATGACTGTTGATTGACACACTGCTCCTTATCGTAGAGCTGATCCTGTGAACTTCCAGGTACAAGACGCTCACCTATCTGAAATCAAACTTCTCTGCTCAACAAATCATCATAAAAACATATCCAGAGGGTAATGAAATACTTCATTTCTTTACGCCATTAGTGCTTGAGTTACATATCAGTAGTGGCATGTACCTGTCATTAAATGACTTACAATAAAAAAAGGAGCAACATCCAATCATATTTACTTGGTGGTGGAGCTCCCTCCACTACTCCAACCTCTGCCTTAGTTTTTGGCACCGTTGATTTAGTTTAACCCATTAATTTTGGTAGTGGGATTTCAAACTTTCCTTCACAGTATTTAAAGTAATAGCTGACCTAAGAACAAATTCAAATGTTTTTTGGGGCAAAATCTGTTTTTTATAATTTATTCCTACTTGAGTCTATGTGGTTATTACGTGCATGAATTTTTTTTATACATGTGATCATAGGAGCTTTTATTTCCACTACGGTTTATAGGAAAAGATATAAAATACTTAACCTTTAATGACAAAACGACTAAAAATAGTATGTTACTAAAATGGCTGTATCTCGAAAACTACAAGGACTTGTATCACATTTTTGGCAATGTTGGATTTAGAACAACTTGAATTTCCATATGTGATTTTTATCAGTGTAAGTATAATATTTAACATATAAAATTACTGCTTAAATATTATTATTTTAAATTTTAACACGTATAGCCACATGTCAAAAAGTCCATGTTTCAATACATAAGTTAATAAAGAAAAGAAAGACTTTCCAATTCATTGCATTGCATGTCACTCAAATATACATTCATAGATTGTATGTGTGGGTATGTTAGTAGGGGAATAATGGTATCCACCTGTGCTGTGGTGGGATTTCCTAAGACAAGTAATGAAAGTGGCAGTTTAAAAGAGCTGTAACAGAACTGAAGAAAGAACTTCAAGGCGTGTGAACGAAGGTACAAGCTTGACAGTTGAATTATTTAGCGATCAAAGGCCGAGCCTGTCATAAGAAATTCCAAAAACCGAAAAGACCATAAAACAAAGACCACAATGATGACAATAGTTGTACTTCCTCCTACTGTCCCTACTCTAATCATCACATTTCTTAAAAACACTTTGGGAAAAAAAACAAAGAGGCATAAAATACACTTAAACAGATTTTATAGTTCCTCAACTTTGTGAGTCTTGAACTTTTAAGTTCCTCAATTTCCAGGATGTTTGGGCTGAAAATGGTTTCATCTACGTAGATGATGGCAGCATATTTGTTTGTCTATTAATGTGTATTCCTCTTGTTCAAATGATGAGAAACAACATGAATCAACAGAATGAGGTCACAGGAAAATGAGTTCAAGCGGCTACATGCGACCTTTACCAACCTCTATTGGCAAACAGTTGGAATTGCAACAGCTCTCAGAGACTTGATTTCCTGTGATAGTTCTCACACCTCCACTGGCAGGATCTTGCAAAAGAGAGCAGGATGGAAAATCCCTACTGAAAGCCTGAAATCCTATCAGCAGGTGAACAAAATAATCCCGATGCACCCATGTCAATGCTTTTTTGATGCTATAGGGCAGCAAAGATGTTGCTACTGCCTCTTTAGATTCAAAGTTAAAACTCACTGAATTGCAGATTTGTTGTGAAAAATGTGCTGTTTAGAGCTGAAATATTGACGTGTGAGTTCAGAAAAAGCATTCAATGAAAAATTAGTTCACAAAAATCCAAGTGTGTGTTTGACTGAATGAGTACATAAGAGGCAGAGAAACAACGAGTGGAACAAAGAAAGACGAAGAGAACAAACAGCAAGAGCCGCTGATGTGGAACCAAAATGGACGAGGCTTTGCAGTAGCTGTTGCTTCACATGTCGCTGCTGAACACTGACAGGGGCTGATTGGTGAGGGCCATCCCTTTACAGCTTAATGATTGTCCCACAGCACCCTGTCCCTCGGGGGGGAAACACTTTTTAAAGAAGAAGGAAGTCCATGAGCCTTGCTGTCGCTTAAGTTGGAAGCAAATAATCCGTCCAACCTCGTCACCTCCAGTGCAACCCACAATCCACTGCCCCCCCCGTTCCACCAGCCCCGGTTCAAACTGCCCCGGGCGCTCCGAGCAAGATAGCGAAGAGCAATTGCTGTGTTCACAGTTCATCTTGCCGATGTTTTTTCCAGCCTGTCATGGGAGTCTTTGCACTTTTCCAGCGTTAGAAGAAAACTTGCTGGCACATTGTTGTTTTCTCGTGGCTCGGGAGAGAGTTTGACCTCACGTGACCTCACAGGGAGACAGGTGCTCCGGTGAATGTATCTCAGCACAACAAGCTGCATGAGGAGTTGTATTAAACTTTAACATTAGTTACATACATATACACATAAAATGGAAGGATATACGGCAGATCTTTTAATCATGCAAAACCTTCCAGTGACCAAACACTTCTGTTTTAACACCTGTGGCACTGACTCTCTGTTTCTCATTTTATTTTTCAGGATTGTGTCATATCGTATCTGACAACCGTGACCCTCATTCTTTGAATAGTTTGGCTGGTTACTAGTTGGAAGCGTGAGATTATCATCAATTTTTCCATCTTTGCAAAGAGATTAGATTTCCAGGCCCATTCGCTTGTTTGGCAGCAGCAGAATGAGGATAACAGATTTTTGTTAAATTTGACTGCATGTCAACCGTGATCAGTTTTCGGTGCAGAATTTTTATAGTTTTTATAGCTTTTTGAGTGCATTTCTCCTGATCAGTAACATTTATATGGATTTTAAAAAAAAGTTTGTACATGTAAATTTTTTTCCATCACTACATCTATTAGGCTGCAGCTCTGGATGTAGACCTACATTTCTAAAGATTTCTTTGGCCCTTTTATTTTGATTTGCTTGTGTTGTTACAGAAAAGGAGAAAAGTAAAAGTGCCATCCATTTTTACATTCAGCATTTTTATTTTTTATTAGCACAGAAATGTTTATTTTTTGTTTTTTTTCATAAAGGGACACACCCTTTATGTATATGTGTCAAATGCTCCTGATTTTACCAAATTTTACACGGTATATTCTTCTAATAATATATTTTAGGCTGTTTGCATTGAAAGAAGATAGAAATGTGCATATATCTTCCATTTTCTTTTTTGTCTGACATCTCAAAAGTTTCTGATTTTGCATTAAGATTGAAGTACAGACTCAAACCTCAGTTAGCCACACACCTCCTCAAGTTAGATTTTCAGAGCTTTTTTTACTGCTACATATTTATTTTCTATTCTGGATATGTCTCTGTTATTTTGGACGCAATATAATGATAAATGTAATGAGATATTTGTATCATCTGCTCCCCTGTCTTTGGCTGAATAAATGAAGAAATCCCCCCTGTTCTCAGCGCTTTAATGGATTTACCTAAGCAGTCACACTTGAGTTCACGCACGGACATACCTCCTCACTCAACTTGACAAGCTTGCCGCTTCGCATTTACTCTGACGACCAGGAGTATCTAACGCATGTGACAAAGTCCTCAGACAGACCAGGGCGGCGGTGGAGGGGGTCGAACCTCGCCTGCTCCCCCTCAGCGTCACATCTCTTGACAGCTGCCATTTTCAGTACCGTGCTTCGCCCTCGTAGCCAGCCGACCGCCAAGTCCCCATCAACTTTGCTTTCTCGCCGCCTTTTCCTGCTCAGGTTTCCAGAGCGCAGACTGGAGACAGCGGAGGCAGTTGCCGCAGTGTCGCCAGAGATTAGCAACATGGGCTTGAGGGCCAGCAGGCCTCCACCCGAGCCTGAGTGATAGCTGGGTGAGACAGAAAAATGAAATGAAAAACATCCTGAAGTTTGAGGCTGAGGTGCAGAGGATGTTCTGCCTGATGCTGATCCGCTGGCTGACACGGACATTAAAACACTAGTGCGACTACAGAAGCGAAATGTAACAGATACACAATGTGTGACATTTGTGAAATCAAACGTGATATTGCTGAAGAAAAATTTTCAGAGTTTTAAGAAGATTTTTTATTCTGCTGTATTACATGAATGTAACATTCTGGGGTCTGATGATGCTGAACTTATAGGCATCCCTCCTTAAGTCCAATCCGATAAGGCTTTTTAATTGAGTTTGAAGAAACAAAATCACTTTAACACATATGTAGAGTAAAAATTGGAAGCTGTATTAACTCCAACTTGTGTTTTTTAAGTCAGTTATCAGTTTTCCAATGGAGACAAACATGGAATGATAAACGGACCTCCATTTTTTAGTCTTTCACCCGCTGAAAACCCTTTAACACTACAGTTCAGTATCTTCCCGAAGGACACTTTGACATGCAGACTGGAGGAGCTGCAGATGGAAGAGCAGATCTTCTGATTATGTGACAGTCTGCTCTACCTTCTGAGTCACAGCAGCCCCTAAACATTGTTTGGTTTTTGACAAAACTATCTTCCGACAAGGTTTACGAAGACCTAGTTCACACACTTTCCGAGTCATCACTTCACTTCCTGTTCACGTACACAACTTGTTCTTTTGTAATCAGGAGTCTTGAGGTCATTGTGGTTTTGACTCTGCATGACCAGCGTGTTCTCATCCCAAGTCGTCACATGTTATCGCTTTACAGGGAACTTCCACATCTACATGATACGCTTTAGGTGTTCTTCTGCATCTCCCGAATATCATACAGAGATATCAACACAGGCATGGTGGGATTACACTACCTATAATGTTTAAGCAACAAAAGCACATAATAGCCAATGCCGGGCCATTAACAAACTCAAATACCAACTTGGGTGGTTAGGTTTAGGAGACAGAGGCTCATGGTAAGGTGAAGAAAAAAACCATCACATTCAGATTGGAAGGGAACACTGTACTCCTGCAGTAAAGTTTGGTTTTTTTTTTTATCCATCCACCACCTTCTGCCCACCCTATAGGTACCTTCATGCTCCTCATATTACGTCTTATCGGCAGCATTTCAACCTGATGCCGTTAAGAGGCGTATCATGCAGACTCAACAGGTTCCATCCAGCTGCATTCTCAACTGACACAGACCGTCTGCCTATTAAGCTGCCGCGGCATGTGCAAAACCACGACACTATGAACAGCTCTGTCCTGCCATGTTCTTAGCTAACGACGTCCAGCGGCATACAAAAGGTGGCTTTTGCGTCGGCATCTTACTCTAAAGCACTGCAAAAGTGGTGGTATATGATGACTTCAAATGAGAACAGGCTGGTCAACACTACATGACTTTCAAAGACCTGAAATTGCTCTACTGATCACACCACACAACTTTCTGTCTTGTAATTAGGAGTCTGAATTCATCGTGATTTTCACTCAACATGACTGACCAGTGACAAGGAGTCACATAGCTCAAGATCTTTTTACCAGGAGGATCCCTGTGAGGATGTCTGGTCTCCAAACTAGCTTTTGTCAGGAAAACAAAAGGACAAAGTGCAATGGGAAATGACCTAACCATGTGCCGCACTGCTATTTTTGGTGTCATTGGCACATTTGTTGACAAAAAAAGCCTGTTTTCATATGTCTTTACCACTTATAGCTTGTTTCCCCCCGATGCAAAAACAAAGTAGGTATTGCAAAATGCAGCACGTACAGTAAAGGTCCCTTTTCACAGGTGACCCCTTCCCAAAGTTTCCCCTAGACAGATATCATGTGCTCTCGTTGGCTGTAGCTCACTGTCAGGTCCAGATATCTAGCCTGCTAGATATCTGAGATGCGTCTGAGATGTGTTTAACAGTTCACGCATCGAAAACTGAATTGCTTGAGCCAAGCCAATTTTCCTCTGATCTGGGGCTTTTAGTGAAGAGCTCCAAAAACTGTCAGCAAGTGGAAAAATCAGGGCTAAAGTTAGTGTGAAGTAGGCATTAGTAGCTCTTCTGGAGCCTTAGGTTTTATCAAATAATCTCCCTCAGCAGGTGAAGTTTGCTCACTTATCATGTAAATTTACGATTTTCTTAGTAATTTGAAAGTGAGTTCAGACAGAAAGTGATATTTTGTGCAAATTTATTTGCCCCAAACAGCCAACATTAACTAAACATTATGCTGGCTAGCAATGGACAGACTGACAGTGTTTGTGTTTGGCTCAGCCTCATCACAAACTCTCTTCTTTGTTATCTCCTTCCAGTCCCACTCCCTTTACTCCTCATTCCCTATGTTTCTGTAGCAGAGTCATATATTTAAAAGAAAGTTAAAAAAGTGTCAAAAACAAATCTGGACAGATTTGCATCCAATTGTGCCTTTCCTTTGACTTGTTTGTAAATTTGTGTTTTGTCTGATTGTGCTTATTACTTTTAGCTTTAACTTTATCATCATCATCAGATAAAAAAAATGTTGCATTGTGTCCAGTACTTTGGTTTAGCACTAACTAATTAGCAGAAATATTAGCATGCTTACACGCTAAACTAAGATGGCAAACCAGTAAACAAAATTGTCCTTATGTTTACGATACGATACGATACGATACGATACGATACGATACGATACGATACGATTCGTTGCAATGCAATACAATATACTTCATGAGCATGGTTGAATGATAATGTTCAAGGCTGTAGTTTGTTCTCTTTTTAGTAAAGTAAGTGCAACAGTGCAACACAGGAAAACAGCCTGCTGAGGATGGATAATACAGTGTCTGAATTTGTATATACTTTGGCTTTCAAATGATTGTAAGAAGGCAGCAGAACCACACATGGATCAAGAAATGATGCAACAGATGTGTCTGATTAACAAATGTGCTGGAAACAATTAAGTTTTGAGAGGAATATATAGTTTTTCCTTCTTTTTTTTATTTTCTCAAAACTAAATGGCCAAGCCAAAAAATGACTGTAATTCTGGACCAAATTTGACAAAAAATCACCCTGCTTTGACAAACTGACAGTGTTGATTAGGAGAGTCTTATGAGCTAAGTTTTACTGGCTGAGGCACAAGTGAATCTCTGCACCCTGCAGCTCTTAGAAGTGTAACCAATAACCTCAATGCATTTCCTCTGTGCCAAGCCCAAGTGAGAGAAAACACATGTTAGGTATTGTGGAAGTATCGGAGCATTCATGAATAATCATGCCTGGCCAGGCCACATAAGTGAATTCAGACGCTGTGTGGGGAACTTATTGTTTGGAGGACAGAAAACACATAGATTCGTCCGACATCAGCTCTTGTAACCTAGAAAGCAGCAAAACAAACAGAAAACATGATGACAAACTCTACCATAGTCTTGCCCGCTGTCTTTAGTTTAGGGGAAGCCAGCATGACGGGAATAGTCTTGTTTGTTTATTCTGGGAACTTTTTGTTTTACTTTAGCTATAATTGCATGAAATTGTTCACCTCAGGTTACCTTCATGTTCAAGAGACCACAGATTTCACAGTTTCATGTGCTCCTCTTGTGCGTCATGTTCCAGCTGTTGTTGAAGTTCTTTGTCAACTGTTTATCTTGAATCTATGCTGTGTTCAGTCTTACAAAGTATTTCAGTATTTCGTTTTGATTTGACCACGAATATCAAAATTTCAAGCAAATCATGATGATAGTTTTAGAGATACTTTCTCTTTGACTTAACTCTCTGTCAGGTTGAATTTTTGACCCGACAGAGGTGCCATAAGGAAGGTAATGGGAATCATAAAAACACATCTGTTGATGGTTTCCCTGATGATGTTCCCTTAGGCCAGCTTGTCAAATATGATGCGATCTGGTCAGTTTTTGATCAGATGTCTTGTAATAGGTCAAAGTATTGGATCAACCAAATTTGTTGAAGACTGTCCAGTAATGGTGTCCTTAATCCTGTCTGACTTCAAGCTGGAGTAAGATGTCTTAGTCCATAGCTAAAGGAAACATTTTGGGAGATATGTGTCTGCACTAATGTCCAAGAATCAAATGAAAAGATTGGTGCCACAGTAATGTTTGTGCAAATGAGTGGCGCTGGAGCCAGGATGTGATCAGCCTCGCTTAGTATTAAGAGATGCCATGTCATTGTTCTGCCAATAATCCAGAAAATGTCTTATTGGACCTGTAGCGCCTCTCTAGTGTCTTTTTACTATAATGAGAGGTGGCTAACCTGAGCTCTTTTTCTAACAAACTTAAATGAAAAGGTAGGATTTCTCTGATGAAGTTAACTGTATACACTAAATGTATGCATGGAGCTCTATTTTTTAATACTGTGTAACTTCTTCTATAAACCAGATTTTTAAACACCACTTTAAACATTTTTAAAATAAACCAAAATAATTTTTAATTTTTTTTTTCAAGAATTTGAACAGTTTTTAGATTTCTTAGTTACCTTGATGAACTTACAATATCACAGTCAATGACCACAACTGTTTTAGTTTAAACAAAAAATTAACTATTTACACAAAAGTGAAATTAAGCAGGTAAACACATTTAAATCAGACTTTTTCTCAAATGATAAGAAAAAAATATACAATACACCTCTAATGTGTGTGGGGCCCCCAATGAAATAAACTAGCCGGCACTAAAATGAAATAAATAAATGTCCAAATACCCAGCTCTACCGATGCAGGCCTGAATGCAGCTCAGGTCCGTCGCAGCCCAAAACCAATGGCTGTTTCAGTCAACATTCACGAAACCGTCTGTTTACTTCACCTTTTCCGCCATGTTTCTCCCGCCTTCTTCATTCTGACTCTCTCTCCCCTTTCAAAATAAAATACATTCATAAACCATATGTTTGTCTTCCTTTTCTTTCAGGCATAGATAAACATTTTCACGAACATAATAAACAAAACACAATTAACATATTATATGCATTTTTTTTAAATACACCCATAATATTACACAGTACTCACTCTCTGTTAATGAATAATTTTAACTTTTTTAATCTTAAATGACATTGTAAACATGAACTTATTTACTATGAACTCAAGACTCTTTTTAACTATACCTGCAAATTACTGTGCAATTAACTTGTTTATTTTAACTTATGTCATTTTAATGATTTGGACCGGGTTACAGGACCAAAAACCAATTAATCTGCAACACAAATAGTTGAGAAAATGTCTTATTGGATCAAAACCCAGAATTAGGAAACCTCAATTGTCCAGAAAACATCTTATTGGACCAAAAGCCCAATATTCTGCAACCCCAACAGTCCAGAGTATGTTCCATTGGACCAAAAATCTGTTATTCTGCAACCAAAATATTCCAGAATTTGTCCTATTGGACCAAAAGCCCATTATTCAGAAACCTCAATAGTCCAGAAAATGCCCTACTGGACCAAAATCCTGTTACTTTACAACCCAAATAGTCCAGGAAACATCTTATTGGACCAAAAAGCCATTATTTTGCAACCCAAATATTCTGGAAAAATATTTCATTGGACCAAATTCCCATAATTAGGAAACCCCAAATGTCTAATTAAGCCGAAAAAGCCCATTTGTTCAAAAACCTGTTATCCTGAAAACAAATGCCCTCTGTCCTAAAGGCCCATTCATCCAAAAACTCTCACTTTCATTGTGGAGTTATTGACAGAGTGGGACTTTGCCATGCTAGGGAAAAAATAGCACCTACGAAGGTTTTGATGAATTCTGCATAATAATGAGTCCGTGTTAAGGTAGACTAAGTAGGCTTCATGAGGTAAAGCAAAGAAAGAAAGTGAATAAGTGTCATTTCTAAAATGTTGAACCATCACTTGAAGAATGAACTTACATTAGCTCTAAACTGATAAAACTTTGCTTTATCAGCATTTTATAAACTAAGTTCAAAAACCATTTGTAGTAAAGTGGAACCTATTTTCAAAGTTTGATGTTGTCAGATGCATTTTCAGTTCAGCGGGCAGCCGTGTCTTCTGTTAGCGTCCCCTCAGTGTCTTTCCATCACTCTGTGAGCCTCCATAGGACCATCAGCTAACAAGCTCCCTCTCAGCCTGGAGTCATGTTCCTGTAATGTACACCAGGGAGCTGCATCATCTCCCTTCACATGGGATCCCTTTGAGGACAGCCACAGCACAGAGCTGTTTTTTCATCCCGGACTACTGTGTGAACTTTTAATGCGATTACCGGCTACATAGGATGACATGAGTCCAGGCCAGGGCGTCCGTTTTCCCAAAGCGAACATAAGAGGTTTGGATGGATGGTGGGCAAATACCCCTGCACATCCCTCCTGGCAATCACTCCTCCTTCTCTGGTCATCCTCTAATTTCCAAAGGGTCACTAATCTAATATTAAAGGGCTGTGACAGTAATGAGCGTTGCGGATGTGTGGTCCGAGGCTGCAGGATTAAACGAGCGCACTTACAATACCAGTAAACTCGGGCCAATCTCAGCAATATTTAGCCGGACGTTGAGCTGCAGTGCCTGAGCCTCCAGTCATGTTAGCTTAACACCAAACGCCACTCAAGTACAAGGGGGTGGGGAAGTGTGTGTGCGTGTGTGTAACACTCCGTTACAAGCTTAGACTCGAACTGAGGCCAAACACTTCAGCGGGTCACATTCTTGGCTGAGCGGTGAAACATTTGCTGCTTCCCAGAGTGTTTCGCTCCAACTTCCCCGGGCAGTTTGAGTGGATACACCTGAGTGCCGCTTCAGTTTTCAAAACTCTAGTGTTGAATTACCAGGGACACATTCATCCCCGCTGCAATTACAGCAGATTGCTTAATTTGCACATGAAATTAGGAAGCCTCTTGTGCCCGTGTAACAGTTACTCTGCAAGATCTTTTTTTTTTTTTTTTGGCACCATAATAATTAATAGACTTCCTCTGTGATTCTGACATTTGTCAGCATTGTGTAATTATTTTATTGGATCATCTTTAGGGTATAATTCTAAACTCTTCACCAACGATAGTTAACTTGCTTTGCTTTGGGGGGCAATTTCTGCAAAATGACAGAAGGCCAGTGTCCGGTCGCCGCAGCCACGGATTCTAGGATTTTAGGACGCTTCTAAGATTATAGAACATTTTTCAGGTTTTAGGACATTTTTTAGGGTTTTAGGGCATTTCTAGGATTTTAGGATGTTTCACGGATTTTAGAATATTTCAATGTTTTACAACATTTTCCCAATTTTAGGACATTTCTAGGATTTTAAAGGCATTTCTGAGATTTTTGGACATTTCATGTTTGTTTGGGATATTTCTAGGTTTTCAGGACATTTCTAGGATTTAAGGATGTTTCTAGGATTTCAGGACATTTATTGGACTTTGAGACCTTTCTTGGTTGTTAGGAAAATTCTAGGATTTTAGCACATTTTAGGGCTTTTCTAGGATTTAAGGACGTTTATCAGATTGTAGGACATCTGCAGGATTTTAAGACATGTCTGGGTTTTAGGACATTTCTTGGATTTTAGGATGTTTCCAAGATTGTAGGACATTTCTAAGATTATAGGACATTTGGGTCTTAGCTCGGACGTCTGTCTGGATTTTTTTTGATAAACAAGTATTCCCAGTGTGAATCACTTTATATTTATTATGAACTAGAAAATGATTAGGGGGCCACCAAGCACCATACAGGGGGCCAGATTTGGCACACAGGCTGCAAGTTGAATATCACTGCTTTACGCCAACCAAGCAAGTTTCTCTAAGACAATCAGGATTTGAGTTTTGTCACATCCCCTTCCACACTCTGATGCCTTCTTTTATTCTGCACACTCTCTTTCAATCTCTGCACGCTCCAGGCCAAGAATATGAGACCAATTAAAACTCGGAGCGGGGTCCTACAACCATCCTCTCCTGGCAGGCGTCCTGGTAACACGTTGCACATTCTTTGCTCCAGAAAGCCTTGCGCTCTCCGCCCCATTTCCCAAAAAAACCACATAAGACAAACAGGGACTGGTGGCTCGGAGTGCGTGCCAACCACAGACTACAACAAAGACAAAGGAGATCACAGCGGGAATTAGGGGGATTCCCCAGAGAGCAGCGGGGAGGATGATGGTGGTTATGAGGTAAATCTGCTGTGAAATCTCCCCCATGTAGAAAGTGTGGAGGACAGCGCCGTCTGCTTTGCCCTGACGTGACAAGAATGAGGTCGATGAACCCCGGGTGCGTGACCCCTGAGTAAGTCCAGGGAATAAGGTGCCGGAGGCGACACAGACTTCGTTAAAACCAGGGGTCACTCATTAAGGGCACGATCCTTCCCTCGGCTTAAACGTCTTGAAGGAGAGGGGGGCTTCAAAGCGATTATGGTCAGACATGGTTATCCATGTCAACCAGGGTCAGAAGTTAAAGGATCCCTGGTGACTGCCGGCATGTCCCGGGATGGTGCCCCCATTTTAGCTCCCTGCGAGGCATCCCTGGAAGTCCAGAGGGAATTATTTTATTATTAATGAATGCCACCACTCAAATTTTGCATGCCATATGGTACTAAAACAATTTTTAAGAAAGGAGTGACTTAGGTTTTTATTTCTGCTTTTGCTCTGGGGTTAAGAATACTCAAATGCTCCAGAGTTATAGAATTAAATACAAGACAGGGAAAATGACATATACTGCATTAAAATGTAGCAATAAAAGCTTTTTGTTTGTTTGATAAACCATACTTGCAGGCTTCAAATAAAATGGCACAGAAAGAAAGCTAAAAATCATTACATAAGTCTTAGTTTTTACGGCTGCAGCGGGAAACACAAAGCAGCATCATTTGATCTTGCTGCTTTTTTTAAAAAGTAAATAAAATTCTAATTAATCCCACTTTATCTTCTATTCATCGTGTAGACAAAGTTTTAAAGGAGTATTTCACCGATATAAAGAGAGTCCTCACATAAAACCAAACCCTCTATGAAGTAGAGACACAAAAACTTTTAAAAGTGGTGCAACATCATAGAAAAAAAAGAGAAAAAGAACTGTTTTATTGGCTTTTGCCCCCAAAATTAGAAAACCTCATTTCTAATAATCAAATTTCTTGCCATTTGTGGATCATCTCTTACCAAGTTGCTCATTTTCCTCCATGTTTTTGAAAGAAATGACACAAAATTATTTGGGATTCAAATGTCTCGATACTTGTGAAAAGCATCTGAAAGCAACACAAAAAAATCAACGTTGGGTTAAGAACATTTTGGTTAAAACAACTGAACAACATTCACAGCTTTTTAATTTGTCATCAGTCAGTAACCGGTAACTCCCAGCAGCTTAAAAACATCAAATCTGATGAATTCCTGCATGAGTTCCTGTTCGGATGGGAGCCAGAGCAGCAATGTGGCGATAACGTGTCGCTTCCACCACAGCTGCGTCTGCGCTGTACATCTCTGCGGCCACGTGCATTTTTCACATGCATGATGGAGATCTTCCTCACTGAGGCCTCTTTCATGTCACTGTCAAACAGCTCATTCGCTCCTAGAAACAGGCCCTTTATGAGTATTTCTCACCGGACAGGTTCTGAAAAACCCTCACGCTCTGAATGACTATCTTCCTAGTCTGCACGGGTTTTCATTTTTTGTGTTTATTCAGTTTTTTAAGTCTGTCAGCCAGCCCTCTACCCCCCTGAATTCACATCCTCTGTTCTGTCTCTGTGTTTTTTGTCTCATTGAGATGAAACTTTGATGCACTTATGGAACTCAGCACTCTCCCTGTGCAGGGAGTCTGAGAGGAGCCACACACCCCCAAACACACACACACACACACACACACATCTAAACACTGACACACACTTCCAATGCCCTCCACTCAGCAGCTGTGTCCCACTATATATACACACAAATACACACACACACTCTGCTCTGCTCGCTGCCGGCGTGCGCCTGCCGCTGCCCGCTGGGACCCGGCTGTGTGTTTGCTGCTGCTGGCTTTGATTTGCAGTTTTGTGCGGTGGTCCTGCAGCCGGCCCAGGCCACCGCAGGTTCGGAGGGGTAGAGATTGGAGGGGTGTTGGTGTCGGTGGTGCTGACAGCTGCTCCTTAAGGCATTCCACATCATTTGTCATCTTCATCTTTTTTGTTTTTTTTTTTTGCTCTCTGCGACATCAAAACAGCCCCCACCTCTCCCCTCTCCAAACATTTTCAAACAGAAGTTAAACATTAAAATTGGTGACATGAGCTTTATGCACAAAGGACTCTCTGCAATTAATGCATCATCCTACAAACTCTGTGCAAAGCATGTGCAGAGTAATGACATTCACTAGGAGGGTTTACATTACAGATTTGCACAAAACAAAACACATTCGCGAGATGACGTCATGCGACTTCTCTGGCGATAACATTTTAAGAAGCATGGGGATGGATGTTCAAAACATTAGCAGATTTATTTCTATTGCAGCCACCGCACTAGCTCACATTATTTCCAATCCAAGGCCATGAAGGCGTGTTATGGGAGCAATAATGGAAAGGCAAGCCCCTTATATGCGGGAGCGGCCACGTATGAGGGATATGTGGGAGGTGATAGTCCACGATGTCACAGAGGAATTCAAACTTCCAAATGATCTGCTCAACTTCTGAGGAGTTATGTGATGCAATAACACCTCTTGTAGCTCCTGCTGCGTCATGCCCGAGAGTGTCATGTGACTCTTTGTTGTACATCGTGTGTTTCCATTGCAGTTTTTTGAAATATGACTTTTTCCAAATTGCCTGATATACCACCTCATGCAAGCGTAAAAACTTTTTTTGCGATAAATGGGAGGTTTTTTAAAAAAAAAAATTGACATGATCCCATTAGGCATGTTTCATATTTGCAATTTCAATTTAATGAAAAACTGCCTACCGACAAGCCTAAAACGAAACAATGTAAAGTAACCAAAGTAAAGATTTTAGTAAGAGTTTGTGACTTAGCCCCTCTGCCACTGCATAAAAACAAACAAACAAACAAACAAACAAACAAACAAACAAAAAAAAAAACCCAGCCAAGATCTGGCCTTTTATTCCACGGGAAGGGTTACTCCCAGGTCAAATCATTCTGCAGTAGTCACTAATTTACTCATTTCAGCCCCTTTACTGGTGAGATGCAATGACTGGCCACGACAAAATACTGTCTGTTTCTATCTAAGTGGGATTCGAACATCGCTCAAAATTGATTCAGCAGAAAGTTTGAGAAAGAGAGAGATTGATTCTGTAATTATTGCAATCACTGGACACATAAGGAAACCATTTGTTGTCATAACCGTACATGGAATATGAGAGGAATTGAGAGCTATATTTAGAGTTTTTCTTGCGTTTTTCTACAAACCAATACATACGTAAGATATGAAAGTCACATGCTTCTGTTACAGCAACATAAGTGACCAGAAAAGTGTCGTCTGACTACACATGATACTTTATGCTGTCCTTACTTTTCTATTTGTTAAACATACGTTTGGAGGTACAGTTTGGATTTACTGAGAGCAACATTTTCTTGTATTTTTATTAATTTAGACATCAAACCTGACTGGATCAAATTAGTGATTTATTAAAAAACTTTTTAAATTGGGGAAATTGGTCGGTTTGAATTATCCCGGGATTACGGGCGACAACGGGAGCAAAGCCAAGTGGAGCATTTGAAGAGTTTGGAGGACGTCGCCCTGTCCAGACAGAGGCCTGCATGCTGCTCTCCTCCCAGAGTGTGTTTTTGTGTGTTGGGTTGTGTATGGGAGGATGCCCTGAGGGCAGAGGAACCTGGAACATTAAGCCTTGCCATGGCGGCTCAGCGCAGCTCTGAGCCTTGAGCAGCTCTGGCAGCTTGCCTGGGGTGGAGGTGGCAGCGGGGGTGGCACAGGTTTGGAAAAGGCCCCTCAGCTCGCTCCTCTTCACTCTTCTGGGACACAACAACCCCACTCGCTGTCCGAGCCGGTGGAAATGTTTTTGTCACTTTATTTTTGGAATCACGTCCGCCACAGACGGCTGAGCTGGCCTGTGTGGCCTTTGTTTGACTGTGTTTTGTTCAGAGCAGCAAGAATTAAAACATTTTTGGAAGACTGGTGCAAACGACCAGGTTGGGTTCGGTGGCTGGATGGTGTTTGTGACGCAGACAGAAAATGTGTCACCGTCCCTTTGAAAACATCTCAAAATAATTGCAATCAGAGCAGATGTCAGGTTGTTCTGGGCTCCTGGGAGTTAAGCTTGAAGAGCGACACACAAACAAACTGGACTCACATGACAGAAAATCTTCAAAAGGAAGCAGGTCAGCGCTGTGTTTGTGTGTTTTGTGGCCAGAACAAACCAGAGTTGTTTAAGAGACCAGTTTGATTTCCAAATCGTTGTTCAGCCAAGTCATTTCTAAAGCTTCTGTGAATTTGTTATGTTTTCTATCAACCTCACATCATTCACTGTAAAAGACTCGTCACTTAAGGTGTTTTTGGACCGGAGGAACTTTTTCATAATTCAAAGAAGCCCTTTTTTTTTTTTTAACCGTGTCACCACTGCAGCAATCGTAGTTCTTACAATGCCGTTTTCAGGGCCTTTTTTGATCCCTGTTCCAGAGGAGGTACTCCCAGCACAAGAGGAACCAATATGTTCTCATCCCAAGTTGGCGTGAAGTCCTCCGCACCCTCATAAAGGTTTCCTTATGCGTCTTTTATTTATCTTCTGGGATGCTGCTTCCATGATGTCAACAAAAACACATGGTGGGATTACGCTACACGTGGTTATGTTTACATCCACATGTTTGTTGACATCCAATGCTAGAATGTCAACAAATGCACATGCTGGCATGGATAGTTAAATAAGGCAGAAAGGCACTTGGAAAAGTAAAAAAAACCAAAACAAAATCACATTCACACACACAGGGAGTCACTGGAGACGCTGGACTCTCTCATTAAAGTCTGGGGTTTGTTGGATCCATCCACCGCCGCTCCCGCCCGCCCTATAGGCACTGTCACGATGTTGTTACCAGTAACATTTAAATGTGACACGGTCCAGCTGCGTTCTGCGTCCTGCCCGTCATATTGTATCACGCGAACACGAAAGGTGGCTTTTAGTGTCAAAAGCACTGCAAAAGCTGCGATATTTGATAACTTGTGGAACGGTGGCGTGATTGGTTGATATGCCTTTTATTATTTTTATTATTGTTTATTATTATTGCAGATTAACTGGCCAACAGTGAAGTCCAGGCTTTACCAAGCATATAAGCAACAGGGACATAAAACTTGATTTTGTCTCGTCAAAGCAAAATTTCAACACTCAAGTCTGATAGCCGGCTTAATGAAAACAGAAAAAAAGTCCTTGTAGATATGTAGTTCTCATGAGAGCTCCACAATGTGAAGTTTCTCTCAGGGACCCCTCAATACTGACCAGGAAAGGCAGATCTGAGGACACTAATTTACAGCTTTATTATTTCCAACGTTTTTTTTTTTTTTTTATTTTTATTTTTTATAAATATTTTTTTAAATGTGTTTTTTTTATTATTATTATTTTTTATATTATTCATTTATTTTTATTTGAATTTTTAACATTTTATTTCTTTTCTTTTTTCTTTTTTTTTTTTAATGTGGCCAACCAGCCTAATTGTCTCAGCCTTCCTCGAGGTGTTGTCATGGCTGTACATAACGTCCAGATGCAGGATCTGTTTTTGTAATCATTTGGAAGTTTGATCATGATAGCAACCCTCTCTGTCATCCCTCATTTACTTGAGGTTGAACACAGTCCCCTATTTTTGACTGCGATTCAGCATTTTGGGCCGATTGGAGAAATCCAAGGCCGTTTTCTCTGAGAGTCCAGTGCGTCCGTTGAAGTTTAGAAGCTATTAGAGCCTTTTCCATACATGGCAGCCAGGAAGAGTGTATGGAAACTTGAAATCTCCTGTGTTAAACTATCAAGAGAGAAATGTTCAAAACTCATTACAATTTCTGTAATAACTCTTAAGTATCAGGGAGCAACTGCAGAAGAAAACGTCTACTATTTAGATTTTTTTTTTTCAGCAATTACTTCCGTTTTCAAACAGTCAAAGATCCCAAACCCAAGACCATTGTTCTGGACGCCGCCCAGGTGTGACAGCAGCTTTCACACTTAAAACAATCATACCAAATTGTTTGGAGGAACAGCCTCAGGTTCAGCAGCCCGAGTGTGAAAACGCCCTTAGAGAGCCATCACACCTACGCTTTGTTTTTTGGAAGAATTCATCACTTTTATGTCTTTGATTCATTTAGGTTCTCAGGAGCCAACCAGAGTTTGAGAACAATTTCATTTAGAGACCAATAAGAGTTTGTTCCACAAAATGAAAATATTTGAACTTTCCCTGCTGCACGAACGTTGTCGTTTCTGTTTATCCTTCATGTGAATCATCAAAACGTGGAGCGCCTGATGCTTTAAGTTCAAGTCGCTTCTTTGTCATTATATTGAGGTTCAAACAACAATGTAACGAAATTCAGGTAGCACTTCCTGAGACAAAAAATGTTTAAAACAAGAATAAACAAGAACAATAATAATGGGACTGTTGAGCTTTTCCTATTTTAATGCCATTTACGTTTACAATATTCTTCTGACAAGTTCAGCTGTAATGTGAATGTACTGTAGCTCGTGAATGCATACTGTAGTGTTAACTTCAGAGCTATTATCCCACAAATTTGTTTATATTTCCTTTGGAGTATCTTTCACTGATATTGTTGAAAAGGTGCTGTGCATTTCAATTTCAATTTAAAAAAGCCCCATTAGTCTAAAAATTGTCCGATTGGACCAAAAACCTGTTTCAGTTTCTTGGCGGTGTTTAAGCCACTGATATATATATATTTATCGAAGGGTAAAAACAGTACACTTTTCATTTACATTTAGCCACTGTAGGTGTTTATTAGTGTGTATTGTTTACAATGCTAGTTTTAAAAATATTCCTTTTTAGCAGAACATATGACTTTTAAGTGACTTCTCGCTGTTTGCTCTACTCGCTTTTATGCTCTTAATTATGACTTTTTATTTTGTATGACTTATCTGATTTTTAGGATTCTGCTTTTATCTTGTATTGGGATTTGAAATCTAAATTTCAATCTAAAGTGTATTATAAATAAAATCTATTATCACCATTATTATTAATATTATTATTATTATTATTTTTATTATTATTATTACATGTGATATTGTAATTAAAGACCATGCAATGCAGTGAATTCAAGTTGACACCAGCAGCATTTGCTTTTTTGGCGTCCATTCACATAGAAGTGTCACTACTATAGTATCAGTATTTGAAGTGGGGGTGGATATTTCTGCCAAAAAAGCTTGTGTGTTCCTTTATTTCCACCTCTGCATATCTCTCTACAAATCTGTTCACTATTCAAACAAGCACAAAGAACACTCTGTTATTGTTTCCTCATGTGTGAAAATTGCACCTCGGACTCTGCGTCATTCTCTGATCCATTATCAGATGGACTCATTTTTCTCTCCAGATGTGATGAAAAAAAATATGCAGAAGAGAATCTGACTTCCTCATTTTAGCTCCCGTACCTTCAACTATGTGGTCAAAGAGGGACGACTGTGGCTCAGCTGTCAATCCGACACCAGCCCGCCCACCGAGGAAGCGATTGTTCTCACTCGGCCAAACCAACAAACCAGAGGTTCAAAATGCTACTTGATGTGAACGCAGCCAGTTTCTCTTTGTCTCCTTCTCTCCCTCTTTCTTCTCTTCTTCTGTCTTTTTCTTTCTTTCTCTCTCTCTGTCTCTTTCTCTTTGTAGTTAGAGCACCAGAAGCTGTGGAGAGAAGAGTCCGAGCCAGCCAACAAAGCTATTGAAGCATTACTCCCCTCCCCTGCCTCTCTTTCTCTCTCTCTCTCTCCCTCTGTTCAGGCCTTGCTGTGTTTTTGGCAGTTACTACTGACCATCATGAACGTCATTGCCAATTTTTGTGAAAACTGGCACATATGGCAGCTGAAGTGCCATATGCCATACAGAATATTTTTTGGCCGTTTCCCCCATTTGTATAATCGCTGGATCCGGTATAAAAGTGGCTCATTATTAATTCATTCCTTCCCAGTTTTTTTTTTTTTTCCTTTTCAGCTCCCCTCTGTGTTTTTTCTCTTTTTTTCTCAATTTCCTTCATTTTTTTTCTCTCTCCCCGATCCATTTGATGTCTACGAGGACAGGATCGACAAGTTAATTTAACGTGCAGTGTGGGGATTAAAGCGTTTGGTTAATTCAAAGCTAAATGTGGGGATTAGTGCCAGTGCGGAAGTCCATCTTCATGCATTAATGTTGTTTGTGTTCGGCATGTTTATACCACAAATTAGGTTTTAAATGCTTTACGTCACAACTAAATTGGTTTGTTGGAACAACAAACGCGACTCTTGTGACATTTCATGACTGGAAAGAAAGCGCTTATTTCTTGAAGTAATTTGCCTCAAGTTTAGAGAACATGCAGTTTCTGTTAAAGGACAGACCAAGTGTTTATTTATAGTGTTAATCTATTAACAAATCTCACGAAAACACCAAAACCAACAGTGTGAGTCCACCTCTCAGTACTTTCTGGTATTTCTACCCTTTCTGTGACTCACATCGACAGGCCCACTGGTTCCTGCTGAAGACATAAATCATATAAAAGTTGGCAAATATGTTTCTATCTTCCTTTTTTTTTTCTTAAAAAAGACTCAATAATTTCCAAAATTCAATTTACCTTTATAATAATAATAATAATAATAATAACAATAATAATAATAATAATAATAACAATAATAATAATAATAATAATAATAATAATAAACAGGTAGATATAATACACTTTGGGGGCATTATTTTATTTACATTACTTATAGTATGGATTTACTTTTATTGTGGCTTGTGATTAAAAAAAACCCACAGTGTATCAATATGTGATGAATTTCCATTATCAGGATAATCGTGAATATTTTGTTATGCTTCACCCAATGAAATCGAATCAAAAACCGGCCACAACCAACTGGTCAGATACCAACGCTTGATCAGTGACCCCTTGGTGTTAGAAACTGATGCACCCAGGCACCCTTTAGCAGGGGTCTGAGACACTTTGGGAAACTACTATAGTATGGAGAGCGTAAAAGTTTGCATATGTTGGGTGGAGTGGAGGCTCATGGGTCAAACAAACTCTGGACTTTTACCCTGGAGCCCTGCGTTTGTGTCCCATGTGAAACCAAAAGTCAGTTGAGTTATTTTAATAACAGCACAGTATGCTGGTATGTGCAGCTTACTGTGCTAAAGACGTATGTAACAAGTGTACTTATTTTAAACTAAAACATGATGATTTTTTTCATAAACTTTCATAAAGCTGTGCGTGCAAAACCTTTGGTTGCCTCACAAACAAACTATTCATTTTAACTTCAAAAAGGCTTGTGTCTGAGGCTGCCTTAACATTTTTAAGTTACTTGAATTTGAGAAAACAAAAGGTAACACTACAAAATAACCTCCACCACAAACCCCAAAACTTTCATTCAGCAGCCCGGATAAATTTTAAAGTTAAAATAAATAGTTTAAGGATTTTAGTGTAAAGTTTATTTTGAAAAAAATATGCATTAAATGAGCAGGAACTGTACATGTTCTGAGAAAACAGGAGTTTATTTTGAAAAGACACAACACTAATGAGTGAGTAATGAGTGTCAAATCGCTGCCCCCCTGATGAGGGTACCTAGCACGTTATATTTTGACATGTAAGGCCACTAGTTAAAAATTCTGGCTTTTTAAGGTTGTTTGCCTTGTTTGCCTCACTAAAAATGATCTACCAGTTAAAAAAAAAAAAGATAAGGCCCATCTGTGATGCAACAAAAAAAAATCTTGACCAATTGTAAACTCTAGTAATTCCAGTTTTTCTTATTATTATTATTATTATTATTATTATTATTATTATTATTATTATTATTATTATCATTATTATTATTATTTTGATGGTTATCAGGATAATATCATGCATTGTAATTATATTTGCCAAGATAATTGTGACATGAAAGTTTGATATTATCCCAAGCCTAACACACACTTGGTGCTCTGATGATTATCTGGCAGCAGGATGCTGCATGTGGGTTTGAATTTAGTGCTCTGTTGTGTGTTCATGGTGGTGAAGGAACATGTCGCCCAGTGCAACAGTGTGGAGCACAATGGAGAACAATGGAGCGCTTCAGCACAGAGGAAGAGGATTTCATACTTTAAAATGCATCTTTTTATTTGTCAGACGTATTTTAGTTTGGGTTTTCCACATCAAACGATGTTGGTGGTAATTAAACATAATGTTATATTCTTTTCGAAAACTGTAATTTCAGTTTCTTGTCTGTTTTGTCTGGCTCCTACTTAACCACCCAGCTCTCCTAGTTTATCCCACATGAACCAAAAACACACAAAAAACACATCATTTCCTGTGTGACAGAGGAGGATTTAAACAGCACAATTTAAGAGCTCTCCTGAACTGGCTGGAGGTTGAGTCACTGTTGTGTTATATCACTGAGAGTGAGTAGCAGGAGTGACATTTATTTTTATAAACTTGACGAAACGAGCCAAAAGCTCTTGGACACGGAGAGGCCTTTTACCGCTGCCTGTTCTTCACCAGCAGCTTTCATGTTCCTCTTCCACTGTCACAGGAAGTGTGTCTTCATGTGTGTGTGTGTGTGTGTGTGTCTTTCTTTGACACACAAAACATCCCACACTTCCTCTTTGCCTCTCTC
The DNA here is from genome assembly GCF_008729295.1 of Plectropomus leopardus. NCBI lineage: Eukaryota > Metazoa > Chordata > Actinopteri > Perciformes > Serranidae > Plectropomus > Plectropomus leopardus. The sequence goes on along the minus strand of NC_056468.1, from coordinate 34,280,123 downwards.
TTCCCTCTCCTCTTCTGCCCTCCATTGGAAAGAGACTGGAAGGTCTATGCTGACTCCCACAGTCACACAGCCTGAGTGCTGCTGCGCGTCCATCATCAGAGCACTTAGACGTCTCATTTTCTTATTCTCCAACTCTTCTTTCATTTTGCATTTGGACTTTAATTTCAGAAACTCAACTCGCAGCGAGGTTCCTCTTGTTGAGTCATCTCAACAGTGGTGACGTCGCTCACAGATAATCAAAAGATGCAGCTCGATCCAAAATCACGCCCTTGATCGCTCATTCACAGCATTAACAAACAGTTAACAGTCTGCACTGCTTTTGCATCCTCTTTGGCTCACTTTAAATCAGTGACGCCTCTTCATAGGGAGCTCTGAGCTGCCAGCAGCAGACATTTTGCCTCTCAAACTGCAATCAATTGAATCATTGTTTAAGACAATAAGAGGAAAAACTTTATGATTTTTATTCAAATTTTACAAATAAGAGAATGATTTTGAAAAGTTTCACAATTTTGTGTCGTAGATACATGTGTTTCTTTGGGATTTTGTCTTTGGGGTCCAGAGCTGATGGCCGTGCAGTCCCTCGTTACTGGAACTCTCTCCCACAAAACATTTGAGATATCGACTCTCTCCCCATCTTCAAATACTACCGCAAAACACCCCTTTTTAGACATGCTTTGCGTTTGTATTTTTAGTTTTTTTCTGTATATGTTCTGTCAGGATATTTTGCTGTTTCATGATTGAGTTTAGTTTTTTAAACTGAAAGAATCCTGAAAGGCGTCCATAAATAAAATATATTATTATTATTAGTATAATCATTGTTATTGTTGTTGTTAATTATCTCACAACCTCTCAGATTCATCCTGACTTTTGGGGTCAGGAGATGCTCTGTAGGCAGCATTAAACTAAGATTTTGCACACTTCTACTGTCACAGAGTGTAAATGTTTTTGATTGTTTCTTTGTGGATCTAGAAAACATAAGGTTTAATTTATCTTCATGTATTTCTAATATAATCTGAAGATAAGATAAAAGACAGAAACCAGTGGCATCATTAGGCCTCAGCGTCCGAGCCCTGAATGTTTTATACATAGCTCTATATGTAAACATGTAGGTTATAGTACGCAGCATGTTTCAAAAATAAGAAAAGGCCTAAAAATAAAAAAGGCCTGTGATCTAATAATTCATAATTCTGTTTTTGCTTGTACATGAATAAATGCACTTAATTACATTCCACCACCGTTAACATAAATACATTCATTATTTTCCCTCTCCAGTCAATACATTTATTATGATAGTTTTTAGAGTATTCGGTACTCAAAACTTATCACTATGAACGACTAAAATTTTCTCATCACATAACTAATTGGGAAAGTTGTTTTTTTTGGGGTAAATAAGGTGCAAAGGTGCATAAACACATCACATTAGAGCTAGTTAGGATTTTACGACATTTGTACGATTTTAGCATTTTTCTAGGATTTTAGCACATTTCTTGGATTTTGACATGTTTGTCATATTTTTGAACACTTCTCAGATTTAAGGACACTCCCTGGATTTTTTGGACTTTCCCGGATTTTGGGGACGTTTCTCGGATTATAGGACATTTCTAGGATTTATGTGATTTTAGCTCCGTTCTTGGATTTTGGGACATTTCTCAGATTTTAGGATTTTGCAGGATTTTAGGACATTTCAGGGATTTTAGGACATTTCCCAGATTTTAGTACATGGAAAGCTTAGCTAGGCCTCTGTCTGGGGGTGCGGGGATCCTCCACTGGCGTTTTGATAAACAAGCTCTATTTTGTTGCTGTTTAATGCACTCTGGCACTTTATGTATACTAAAAGCACAAAAAAAAAAAACAATTCCCAGTGTGAATTACTTTATTTTTATTGTGAATTAGAAAATAGTCCAGGGGCCATGATGCACCCTATCACGGGACGTAAGTTGAGTACCACTGCTGCACAGCCTCATACGCGAACCACCCACAGAGGATAAATAGATATCACATGATACATACAGTACTGTTGCCTGTAATGAGCAGCATGTCTTATTATGGGAATGTCTCTGACTAAAGACACTGTCCTCATGCTTTACATGCAGCTGTGAAGCACTACAGACTGATACTGATTCAGCTGGGGGGTCAAAGTGTGATATGAGTAGGTGGACTGTTTAATAAAGGAACAAAGTGTCCCATCTTCCTTTTATTTTATTTATGTGTGCGTTGGACCATTAAAAAAAACATATTCTGCTCCACGTATCAAAGTGTAGGGAGATTTATTAAACAGCTTTGTTGGAAACAATAACTGTCAACACGTCCACAGCTGAGGACTCTGACATCTGGGTGAATAACTGTGTTTTTCCTGCGATGTGTTTACTCATCTAAGATCAATGCATTAGCCTCCCGAGCTGCTTTTTTTCTTTTCCGAAGCACAAAACATGCCTAATATTTGATGAGGCGCGGTGACAGGAAGACAGTACGTCCGGGACGCGGCGCTGCCATGGTCTGTCTGCTAAAATCCTTTTGCAAAAGCTTCTGTTGTCATTCTCCTGATATGTTAAATGAGTTGGGTTAACGTATCATTATCACAGAATTTTGCATCACAAGGAGAAGATTAAAGACAAAGTTTAGTTTAGAAGTTGTTCAGCTTTTTGTGAGGAAATATTCAGGACCGCCTGTTGATCCATGATAAAAATATGATCCTGTCAGAAACTCGCTCCATAATTGATGGCGGAGCATTTTTAATCACAGGATTGTTCCCACATGGTGTTGCATGATGAGGGTGAATTAATGATGGCGTGGGCACAAACCTGCTTTCCTCATACAGTATTTACTCAACAGGTAATTTAACCTGATAGGAACTTCAGTTGGACAGTTGATGCCGGAAAAAGGTCAACAACTGTTCGTAATGTCAGTGTTCATTTAGAGATTTTGTGCTAATTGTCGTGGTTGGAACTCTTCTTTCCTTTATTCTCGCTGGTTCTGCACACAGTCATTTTCGGATGACTCAGAGGCAGTTACAGCGGTTTCTTGGAGCAGTTAACAGCATTTTTGTCATTTCAGTGGATGAGTATGAAAATTTATGAGTTGTTTTTTCAGCCCACTCTCATTCCAAAGTTGTCAAATATCACCACTTGATGAGTGATTTTGGCGTCAGATGCAGCCATGAAAAGACATTTTGTAGTAGTATGATATGCCATCAGAGGGCATCAGTTTGTAACGTGGCTGGAAGACACCTCTCACAGCAATATGATACGTGGCCAGGTTGTGTTAGTTTATGATGTGACTTGCGGCGATATGCTATGCAGCCGGGCAGCGTCAAGTTTATAATGTGGCCATACGACACCTGCCAGGGAGGTGTGATATGTCGTCAGATGACGTCCGTTTATAGTGTGGCCAGACAACAACTTTCATGGCAGTATGATGTGCAGCCAGGCAGTATCAATTTAAACTTTTCTCGGCAGTATGATACGCAGCCAGGCAACATCAATTTATACTTTTCACGGCAGAATGACATGCAGCCAGGCGGCATCAATTTACACTATTTGCAGCAGTATGACACGCAGCCAGGTGGCAACAATTTATACTTTTCACGGCAGTATGAGACGCAGCCAGGCTGCAACAATTTATAATTTTCGCGGCAGTATGATACATAGCCAGGTGGCATCAGTGTAACGATGACACCAGTTGCAGTGGTATAGTAGCTGGATGACACCTTTCATGGCTGTATGATATGCAGCTGGGGGGCGTCAGCTTGAAATGGGCTAAGATGACACCTTTCAGGGTGGTTTGATGCGTGGCCAGGCTGCATCATTTTATACCTTTTGTGGTAGTATGAAACTTGGGCAGGCAGCATCGGTTTATAACGTGGCTTAAAATCACCTTTTGTAGTGGTAAAATATGTGGCAGAGTGGCATCAGTCTGTAATTTGGCTTGATGACACCTTTTCAAACGGTATGATTTGTGGCCAAGTGACGTCAGTTTGAAATGTGGCCAGACCACACCTTTTTGCAGCAATATGATTCGTGGCGGGGTGGTGTTAGTTTGTAACGTGGCCGGACTAAAAACCTTTAGGATGGTATGATATGTGACCAAGCAGCGTCAGTTCATAGCATGGACAGGCAACGCCTTTGGTGGCGGTATGATAGGCTGCTGGACGGCATCAGTTTCAAACGCTGCTAGTAACAACCGAATACAAGGAGCTTGTGATTGGTGCAACAAACCCTGGTCTTTCACTCGGGAGCCCACTGTTCACTTTCTGTATGAATGTTGGGCCAAACAATCATGTTTTATTCTACACCGAACCACAGGCTATTTTTGTGAAATAAACAAGTGTTTTTTACTGATGTTGTATGTTAATTTTTAAGAGGCCTGTATGCACGTATTAAGCAGAAATTGTGATATTTGACATTTTTTGGATGAATTGTATTGGTTATTTCTGCAAGTTCACTTAAAAACACCCTGCAAAGCTTTGCCAGTCTCATCCATACCCCATACTACTCCCTGTTTTTTTGTTTTTTGTGTCTGTTGTTCTGTTGTCATACTATGAGCTCTGGCACAAGAAAATCCACATTTTTAATCTATGATTGGCTCTGTAGTTTTTTTGACTGGAGAATTAGACTTAACTAAGAGTATCACACCTTTGAATCACTGATTTGCAGGTAGGTAAAAATCAGGTAGGGGATTATCACTGTCAGGTAAATGGATGATCACTCAGCAAGGCAAACAAATCTACAAAGGGCAAAGGCAGAGTGACAAAACAGTCCAGTAACACACACAAGATAACATGAGGAAAACACTGATAAAACACACACAGGAGGAAGGGAACAGCCAGCTTTTATAGACAAGGGGAGGGTACGATAACAAGACACAGGTGTGAGAATCAGACACAGGTGAAACACGTCAGAGCAGGTAATCACACAAAATAAACTGTAATGAACAACAATAATGAACAAAATAAACTAAAGAAAAAAAAATGGATAAAATGAAGAAATACACAAAAACATGACCTCACACAGAGGCATTGCACTACATTACTATACAGTGCAATATTGGCTCCAAAAAGTATAAAGATTTATCATTTTTATAGCTGAATAAGATTTATACTTTTTTGTTGTATTTTGAAAAAAAGTGCACTTAATTGTTACATTTGGCTGTATTTTTACAGCAGTAATGTTGGCTCCAATTTTGAAAACAATAACAACAGCAACAACAACAACTATACAATACTAATAGAATTTGGCTCTATTTTTCACAGTTTTGTTTTTTGCTGAATGACATGTAGTTGCCAGCATCTTATGGTTATTATGGTTTTTATAGTGTCAATAAATTGCATTGCATTCATATTTACAGTACATACATACATACATAGTACATTTATTGTACATAACTGTTAAAATTAGCTGTATTTTTACAGAAGTAATTTTGGCTCCCAGACCTACAGTTTTTTTACTGTATTTTGAAAAAAGTACAATACTGCTGAAATTTGGCTCTAATTGTACAGCAATGTTTTACAAATTAGATTTCGGCCAGTCATCCTTTGGTTATTTTAAACTGTCAATACTGCATATTACTTCAGCAGTATATTATGGTTAAATTTATCACAGTATTTTACAGTAGGCCTTATTGGCCCGGTAATGTGGAAGATCTGTATACTTTCGTACTGCGGATATAGAGCATTTTTTTGCTTTATGGGCTACTGAGCAGCTCTCGTAGGAATGAACGGGACCCCACCTCCATGCTGTATCCAGATCTTCTTAATACATCCATGAAATAACTTGAATGGGCATAAATTGATTTAATTGTGGGGTTTCTCTAGACTTTCCAAATGTTATCAGATCAAATAGATCAAATCTTAATAGTGAAAAGAGTCATTTCACAGGGATTACAACACTCAGTAACATCTTCTGATGTCACTGGACGCAGTAGCATCACATGATGATGTGATGGTGTAATTCCACTTTTGGCCAGTGTGCAAAAATTGACCTCAAAGTCCGGTGGTTAATCTTAGCGTCTTGTAACCATTGATGTGTTAAGAAAATCTGGATACGGCATGGAGGCGGTGTCCTGTTCATTTCTATGAGAGCTGCTCACTTGTGAAAGAAACAAAACATGCTATGAAAGTACCCGAATATTACGCATTACCGGGCCCACAAGGCTTGTGCAATAGAGACTTACGGCGCCCGAGTAACTTCCGCCTACGGACCGACTGACTTCTGGTCAAGCGCTTTGTTAGCTTGAAAGGCTGTCAAAAAATGTTTTATCATGCAGCGCCTTTAGACTTTCCAAATGTTGTAAAACTAGTTGGCTTAAATGTAGAGAGTGAAACATGTCGTTTTGCGGACATTTTGATGCTCACAAAAATTTCCTTCTGATTTACAGACGTCAGAGCCTGGCGCACTTCCTGGGGAGTGTTCACACGATCCCGAAAACTTGTCTTCATGGTAAATTGTGATTTTGTGACCCATCAGCCACCTCCTTACAAGACCGAATCACTGTCTCATGATTACATGTGTTTGAGTAGAAAAACGTACAAGCAGTTTATGAGAACAGCCTGAATAGCTGCAATACTGAAGCACTAAAGACCGTTTTGGAGACAAAGAATATCGAGATTGGTTGAACTTTGGATGCAGCTGCAGCATTTTGCTCGCTGCAGCCAAAAGCCGTCGTAGTGCAGCACGAGCCACTGGAAAAAAAAAACGGTGTTTTGCTTTGTCTGAACGGATCCTAAGACAGCTTAGCCTGACAAGCTCTAAACTAGCAACCATAAATACAATAAACTCTTTGATTTAAATAACCATCAATAATTTTGTAACTGCAGGGTTTATTTTTTAATATACGTGTCACCTTCCATTGTTTAAATATGTTTTTTTTTAACTCTTTATTTATTAATCTTCACAGTGATCATCCACCTCTTTTGTTTCACACCTAACAACTTAATCTCTCTGAGCAGCTCGCGGTCCCTCTCTGGTGCCGTTTTCCATTTTAACTGAACAAATTAAATTCCTTCAGCGATGAAATATGAGAGTGTTGACTTCATCGTCTTTGCTCAGATTTGACTGGACTGAAGGGAGTGCTGCTCAGGAAACAATACAGCTGTCAAATGATCCAGATGACACACACACACACACACACACACACACACACACACACAAACTCCCACCTCAGCTGTGAGTTATGGTCTTACGCACACAACACAATCCCTCCCAGCAACATCACACACTCCCTCTCTCTCTCTGTGAACACACTCACTCTCACACACTAATTTCTTACATTTCAAGCACGAAAGATATTTTAATTTGTTTATTCAAATGGCAGCTTTTATTTTCATCCTTTATTTCTCAAGATTTAAGCGCAGAAACTAAACTTCAATGCAAAATCTTGGGGAGATCAGAGAATTACAATCTGCTAAAATTATTAGAATAATAAACAGTCATTTTACACAAGCAGTGCAGTGATCAAATTGGGTACACAAAGCTGATTTTAATGTATTTTATGGTAGTTTACTGTTATTTACAGTAATATTGTGACATTTCTCTGAATCAGAAATGCATTTCTGGTGCACACTTTCTCATGTTTAACATTGTATTTATATTTATTTATGGTAAAATTATGCTTCTAGAATTCTTTCAATAAGTAATCAAGAAAAGTAATTGAAATAGGAAAAATAAAAACAAAATTTTGCACCAATATATTAATCTTTTACAATTTTTATAAGCAGCGAGGGCTTATAGGAGCCAGTGCTCCTTTTACCTTTTTTTAAAACTTCCTTGATTTTGCATGGATGTGCGTACACACACATTTTTCAACAATGAAAATTATTCCATCAAACTCGATTAAAAAAACAAAAAACAAAAAAACGCCAAACAAGTAAGAGTGTATAATTTTTCACAAACACACATTGCGAGGCCAGAAACCGGCAGCTCTCAGCAAGCTGTGACGAGTGTATTTCATCGCTCGCCGGTTTGAACTGTGAGTGCATTTGTGTGAATTTATTCCTTCTCCAAAAAATGTTTGTTTGCTCCGCTCATCACTCAGTCCAGGACAGGATGCTTCAGCTCATCTGCACTTCACCCCAAAAATTTACTGCGATCTCTCAGCGTGTGCGAAACGTTTATTTTGTATCCGGACAGTTTGGGAGGGTAAGGAGTTTCACAAAGAAATGCAGAAGAAAAGATTTACTTAAAAACAGTCAAAACAAGAAGAGCTCTTTATGAATCTGCAACCACATATAGTTATCACACTGTTTAAAATTTTAAATAATAAAAAGCATTTGAAATAATTTAACATTTAAGTATCTGACTTGATGCTTTTACTCTCTGCAGACTGATTTGCTTGATGTCTTGTGAGCGTCTCAGCTGCTTTTACCTCATGTTTCCTGCTGCCGCCATGTTTTAAGACTTTTGAGTTCAGAGTCGGTGTTGTTGCAAAATGACCACGATGGCGTGACAGCAGTGGGAACAGATCAGCTGTTTAATTTGAAAGGTCACACTTTGGCCCACAACGCCTCTGTGTCTTTCATTTCTTCCCTGCTGAGGTGCCTTTAAGCAGGTCACTTTCAGTTTTAATGTTACTGTTGCTGTGACCTTTGACCTCCCTGATCATGTATTACATCACATCTTATATCAAATTAACAGTTCTCTTTTAAAACTGGATTTTGAAGGAAAAAAGTGGAAACAAAACTCATCTTGTTCTACCAGTTGCCTTTTTTCTTCACAATTCAAAAAAGAAAAGTATCTTTTGTGCCTCCATATTGCAAAATTTGTCAGAAATAGTTGCGAAATAACACCAGAATCACAAATAATTTGTTTTTCACTTTGGCAAAAAATAATCTCGAAACAATAAGTTCAACATATTATCAAGTGGTGTTTAGCTGAATGTAATAATTAATAAATAGGCCATTATTTGGAAGTGATTCATTCTGGTTTATTTTTGTCAATACAGGATTTTATACTTTTAGGAAAGAAATAGCTCAATGTGCACTAATGTTGGAATGTAGATACTACATTAATGATTATATATTTGAGGTCATATTATACTGGGGACGGGATAATGGTGGTATGTTTTTTACTTTTTAATGAAAAAGGCCTGGAATTTTTCATTTTTTATGTTATTTTTATATTCATTTTTTGCCCATTGTTGCATTTATTATTTAAAAATGCATGCATAACATAATCACAAAACAGTTCATTTCAAAAGTTTTATTATTACGTGATTTAAAAAAACACATGGTCAGTATTCATCGTGGAGCTAAGTGTTCTTATTCAAGTTTTGCATCATCAGTGTTTGTGAGTATTTGGTAACATCTTAAATTTGTCATTTAAGTCTTAAAATCATATGTGAGTTGCAAAACGGATGCATGAAAATTAAAAATAAAAATATTAAACTAAATTAAATTAAATAAAGCTTAGTAATAAAGAAAGAGTTAAGTATAGAGTCTTTGGGCTATTTCAGTGTGCAGACATGACTCCTTGAAAGGACAAAAGTAGCTGGAAAAAGTCATAAACCCTCTCAACATCAGTGCAGGGCTGCTCCTGACCTGCAGCTTTCCTTTCTATCATCATATCAGCCTTCACTCAATGCAAATTATACACTGGCGCCCCCTAAATGAGCCTCAGCACAGTACAGACACACACACACACACACACACACACAGCAGCAGCAGCAGCAGCGGCGGTCCGCGGTGACACTACCCGGGATGCAGAGCCTGTGTGGCCGCGTGCAGAGCCGGCTGGCACGGCTGCAGCAGCTCAGGGTGCTCCGGTGCTTGCTCCGGAGTCCAAAAAGCACTTCAAATGCGATTTAAAGCCAAAAAGGAAGTCCGTTAATTAGCATAAATTTAAATACACTCTGAATACCCCCCCCCCCCTTTTTTTTGGAGGGGGTTAAATGTGAAGTCGCCTAAAATTATAATTATAATTCTAAAAATAATATGGTTAATTCTAATAATAATGATGATGATTATAATAACTATAGAAAATAATATGTTTTGACCTTTATTAAGTTGAAACTGGGTTTAATTTTTTTGATTATTTTCCAACATAAGACTCCTTAAATGCCATTTTATTCTAATACAACCACCAACTATTGTGATTAGAATTACAATAATAATGGGAGTGGGGTGAGGAGGAGGAGGAGGAGGAGGCTCTTTATCCCTCTGCTCGTCCATAAATCGCATCAAATGACAGTCGGCCAGTGAAGAGTTAAAGGGAGGAGACGGAGAGTGACACGCCTCATTGGGTAGATTATGTGCCGCAAACAAAAAGTGTGTGTCGGTGTGCCAGTCAGCCAGAGCATCGGGCCCCATCTGCACGCCTCTCTCTCTCTCCCTCTCTCTCTCTCTGTCTCCCTTTATCCGTGCAGCTCTCTCCACCCCGCCCGCTCACTGCCACAGTCTGCGAGTATCTGCAGCAGCAAGCAGCAGCAGCACTGTCACTTTCACCACACCGGGGGGGAAATGTACTGACACTACGGAGCACACCGGGAGCGCACCACCATCTCCATCACCTCCATCACCGCATCCCCCTGCTTCTTCTCGGGGCTTTTATTTTTTTCTTCTTTTCTTCCGGAGGTGCAACACGGAGGTTTTGATTCGCAGCATCGCTCGCTTGTGGATTATTGTTCCTCCTCATCGACGGAAAGGTAGGTTTGTGTGTGTGTGGTTTTTTGGATAGTTTTAGTGCACGAGAAGGGGGACCGTTTCTGGGGTTTGTGTGGCGCATGCAGACACGCATCCTGCAGGCGCTGAAAGAGAGAGAAAAAAACGCAGATGTTTGAGCGCAGCAGACAAAACCCGCAATTCAGCGCTGATTTAGGACAGTTTTCAGGCTGGCACGGCTTTAGCAGATGGGTTAAACTCCCCCCCCCATCTCTGCTCTCACCCCCAACCCCACCCGCAGCGGGTTTGAAAAGGAGGGTGACTGCTTTCCTCCAGTTTCTGGATGTGCACATTCGCATCTTTATCTCCTATTTGAGCTTGACTTAGATACAATTTATTGCCGATTATTTTTACGTGATCTACCTCCTCGTGAACATTTCTGTCCCTCTGAATTAAAGAGCTTCTGTGTGGCACCGGAAACAAATTGTTAAGGCTCGTGGCGCAGCGCTCAGATACATTTTTGGAAAGGCTCTATGTTGCAGCGTGCGCAAAATGTTCACCGGAGAGCCTTTCTGTTGCTGTTGAGCCACTTAGTGACGGTATCAATACTCCAAATCAGCCCGATTAACAAAATAAGATACGAACTGTGCACATAAAATCCGTTTTTTTCCAACTGAGAGAGAAAAATCAGAACCAAAATCAGAGAGCCTCGCTTTTTTTCTGCGCGTTCAGTCACAAAACAAGAGCCGATTTTAGAGATGGACAGACGACAGCTCATCAGTTCACACCAGTCATCATTGTTAGTTGTTGATATTAACCTATTTATATTTGAATTCGCTCGTTTAGATGCACACATGCCTCCAGATTTTTTCGCAAAACAAACTTTTGGCACAAATGCGGTATTTATTTTACTTTTCCAAATGATAGGTTAATTTATTTTGCACCGCTGTGAAGTTGTTTGAGTGGCGTGTAGTGATTTATTACACATTATAAACTGTTAATATGGAAATCAAACATTAAAATAAATCACACATTGGCTTTAATAATATGGATATTAGTGCTATAGGCCCCAGAAAGCAACAGCAGAGAGTTATACATTATTATATGCAATGTGAGAAATATTTTGTGCATCAATAATTTGCCACACAGTGCAGATTGGAACATGATTATTTTAGCATTTTAGAAGCTAAAATAACTTGTTTTTTCGCAATTAAACGGAGCTTTCTGACAGCGTTGAGAGAATTGTCATTATTTTTCCTGTTTTATTATTTTTTTTTTAATTTATCTGTCACTGAGGCTCATTTGCGGCTGAACACGCGCGTATCAGGTGCAGCTCTCCTCGCGCACTTTCCGCTGTTATTTAAGCGCGGAGGGAGGAGAGCCGCAGCCGTCTGAACGCACACTCCGAGGTTAGAAAAGGGAGAAAAGAAATAATTAACTGGTCGTGCTGCTTTAATTACAGTCTCAGAGGGGAACGTGGTGGATTATGGTAATGAGGCGGCATACGCTGCCGCTTGTAGAAAGGAGAGAAAGGTTGGCTGACATGAAATCACTGACTTTGACAGTCCACTTGAAACCCATTGGACATGCTCTCTCCATTGGACATGCACGCAGCTTAGCAGCTCCCACTGTGAGAGAGAGGGGCTTTTTTTATTTTTAAGTTTTTTATTTTCTAACATGGACTAAATATTATCCTTTAATGCGATTTTAGACAAATAAACGCGTCACAGCAAACCTATAAACCCTTTATATTAGAGGAATAGTTCATTTATAGCATATAGGGCCTATACTATAATTTAAAAATCCATAAAGCACGATAAGATACTTGTGAATCGCTCTTGAGACTTCACAGGTCACTTTAGGAATATTATAGACATTATATGGATTTTTTTTCGCTTTGAATACCGCCAATCATAAAATTTACAGCTGGACAGACAAGTCAACTGGAGCCCGCAGAGGCCTACTAGTGCTGCTATCAATAATACTGTCAATAATTTGATTTGCTTTTATTGTATATCGTTGTAATAACGGAGACAGGGCGTTTATGTAAAATAATCTAAAAATTTTTTATTTTTTTTTCATCAAATAACCTATGTTTTATAATCCGAGACAATTCTTCTTCTTCTTCTTCTTCTTCTTCTTCTTCTTCTTCTTCTTCTTCTTATTATTATTATTATTATTATTATTATTATTATTATTATTACTATTATTATTGCCACCAGTAGGCTACTACTATTACTATACTACTACTACTACTACTACTACTACTACTAATAATAATAATAATAATAATAATGACAATGATAATAATAATGTTAATAATAATAATAATTTTGTTAATATTGTCAATATTATTATAATCAATAATAATTTTCCAGTAACAATGATAATAGCAGCAACACGAATAATCAAACAATGGTAATAACATTGCGATTTAGAAAACAAAAAGTTATAATTTTGTGTTTGATGTTATAATTTGAGCTACTTTTTCGGCGTTTTAATGGTAAACCACATCATCGGGATGCTGAAGGTGATGCCGTCACGAATTTATTACGGGGTTTGAATTAATTAGAAATCATGGCCAAAAAAAAAAAAAAAAAAAAGGGAAGAAAGAAAGAAACGGGCCCCTAAACGCCGCCCTTGACAGCTGGTTTAGCCAATCTGTCCAGGAAGAGATTTATTTCCTACCAGCAGGGACAGCGGAGGGGAACCCACTAAACAAGCAGTTTAGGTTGAAATTTACGGAGCATTTTTTGGGGTGAAAAAAAATAAAATAAAATGGGACCAAATTAATGATTTCAGTGTATCAGCGTTTTGGTTTTTTTCGGCTGCTCGCAGTGTGTCTCATCTCTGATGATGTCTCCTGTCCCCGCAGTGTGAAATGGAGGAGTCCAGCTCTCAGAAGTTGGTGTGGGATGGGGACGCCAAAGCGGTCCAGCAGTGTCTGACGGATATTTTTACGAGCGTCTACACGACGTGTGACATCCCAGAAAACGCCATTTTCGGGCCTTGTGTGCTGAGCCACACGTCGCTGTACGACAGCATCGCCTTCATCGCGCTCAAGTCCACCGACAAACGCACAGCACCTTATATCTTCAGGGTGAGGACGCATTCATTTTTATGCCTTTATTAAATCTATTTTAATTCAAGCCACAGCTTTTTTTTTTTTTTTTAAAAAAATGGGTTTAATTAGTCTTCTATTCATTTTTATCTGCAGTTTTCAAATAAAAAATTACACCACATAGCATTTTGAGAGGCCTTTTTATATCTATTTCATCCTTGTCTTGTGCAGCTCTAGTAAATATATTTCTTTGCAGATTCAGGCCCTTGTGATATCATGCACAACTGGAGCAAAAAGATGAATTTATTCTCATGTATGTGCAGCAATACTACAATATTATTTTTGTTAGATCTTTATTTAAATGAATAATAAATCACTCCACACTGCAAGAAAATTTCACCTAAGCAAGCCATTTAATTCTTTTTGAATAATGGAAAATTTTATTTTTTTAAAGAATTTCTTCAAGACGTGAAGAATTTGCAATGCATTTGAGATCATTGTGTTCTGGTGACAAACTATTTATTAAAAAAAGCCTCTTATTGTCAGTGATAATAGTGAAATGTGCAGCAGTGACTTAATAGAAATTAATATTTTGTGTGAAGTTGCTTCATGAGATAAAATATCCCTATTTTGAATCTATTAATTAAACTGCAATTTAAAATAAGATTCTGATGCAGATTATTTGAAGAGTAAAAATAAAGTATTTGTTTTAACTTTAAAAAAGTTCGCATCCAGGCTTCCTAAAATTTTAAGTTGACTGAATTTGAGAAAACGAGTTGAGGTAACTTTGCAATTATTCAACTCGTTTTCTCAAATTCTGTCAACTTAAAAAAATAAGGTAGCTCATACACTAATTTATTTTAAAAATTTAAAACAAATAGAATATTTTTTCAGTGTGCCTGAAATGTAATTTGAGTTGTATCAAAGTCATGACTCAAACTGTATTTTTTTGTTTGTTCAGGTGGACACGTCAGCAGCCAACAGCACCTCCGAAGGCTTGATGTGGCTGCGGTTGGTCCAGTCCGCCCGGGACAAAGAGGAGCAGAACCTGGAGGCCTACGTGAAGAACGGCCAACTCTTGTATCGCTCGCTCCGCCGGATTGAGAAGGACGAGGAGCTGCTGGTGTGGTACGGCAAAGACCTCATCGACCTGCTGCTGCTCAGCTCCAGCAGAGCGCCCGCCAAGAGCAAAGGTGAGCAGAGAAATCATGTCCTCGCTGGACAGACCGCCAAAATAATAACATTATTGTTCTTTCACTGGAAAAAGAGAATTGTTGACCAACTAAAATAATTACTTCAATCGCTAACACATGAATGAATTAAGTTTTTTCAAATCAAGTTAGCAAATTCGATTAACACAAATCGAGTTGAAAAAAATTTAATTAATTTGTTACAAATTTAAATAACTATTTAAGTTGATTAACAATTGTCTTTTACTTCACAATCACATACGTCCTAAGCTCTGCAGCTTCTTCGTAAATGCATCTCTTGCATTGATGCTTTTAGTTCTTCGAGGACAAAGTTGCAAATGTTTGGAAAGTCTAAGATTTTGTTTAAATTCTAATTTAATCTAATTAAATTGAACAAAACTAGCGATTCTTGCATTGTTTTAAGACGCGACTCATGAGCAGGTTAAGACGGTTTTTTGTCAGGACTAATTTCCGTCTCTTTGTCGCAGGTTCGTCCCACCACTCCTGTCCAGACTGCAGCCAGCGGTTCCAGTTTGAGTTCCCGTTCTTGGCCCATCTCCGCTTCCGATGCACCAAAAGATTGCAGAGCATCTCAGGAGCCGACGAGGAGCCCAGCAAAGAGAGCAGCACAGAGCGACCAAACTCCACTCCGACCAGGACCAGCCCGAAGCTGGGCCGCTCCGAGGGCTTCAGCAGCCCACAGGACGGCAACAAACCCTCCACAGACTTTCACAACCTGGCCCGGGATCTAGAGAACAACCGGACCAGTCCGCCGAGCGACAAGGAGGCTGAGATCTGCAGCGAGAGCTCGGGGAAGAGGAAGTTCTCAGAAATAGAGGACAGGGAGTGTCGAGGGCCGGGCCTCTCACAGTCCAAGTCTAAAGACGAGCTTGCGACATCGGCGCAGAACTACAGAGGAGCGTATGGCCTGGAGGAGAACCACCGGTCGTTCTCGCCGCCAAGCTCCACAGAACTCGGTCAAGGCAAACGCAGCGCCTTCACCGAGGTCAAGAAGTCTGCGCAGAACCTCAAACACCACAGCGGCAACAAAAACCTCCAGAGCGCCAACTCCGAAAACAAAGATGGCGGTCGCCCCAGCAGCAACCCGCCGGAGAAGCACCTCAACATCCGGCAGGTGCTGTCGGAAACCCAGCCGCCGCAAACTTCGCCCATGGGCAGCGCTTTCACCTCGGTCACCCAGCAAGGCGGCGGCAGCGGCGGAGAAAGAAAGAGCGCCTTCAGCCAGCCGTCTCGCTCTTCTTTCTCCCAGATCTCGCCGCTGGTGATGCCAACCAAGCTGCTGGACTGCCACCCAGCGGTGGGCGACACCATCTCCTCCAACAGACTCTACCAGGCCGACCACCTCGCCGCCAAGCTGCAGGGCGCAGAACTGGGCGCCAACTGCCCCGTTCCCGGGGGCATGGCCAAGCAGAATCCCTTTGTCTACGCCACCACCTTCTGGCCCAAGAACTCCGGGGCCATCCAGCTTCAGATGCCGTCGGCGCTCACCCTCCTGCCGCCCTCCTTCACCTCCCTCTGCCTGCCGGCGCAGAACTGGTGCGCCAAGTGCAACGCCTCCTTCCGCATGACCTCGGACTTGGTTTACCACATGCGGTCCCACCACAAAAAGGAGTACTCCATGGAGCCTCTGGTCAAGCGGCGGCGCGAGGAGAAACTCAAGTGCCCCATTTGCAACGAGTCCTTCCGGGAGCGGCATCACCTGTCACGTCACATGACCTCCCATAACTGACTTTTAAAGACTTAACGAGGGACTTTTTTTTCTAATGAGGAGGGAGCGTGACCCTGCCTGGATTTAAGCTCCGACCGGAGATAGGCCACTTAAAAATACAAAAAACACCCCTTGCACTTGTTTTCACTTTGGACTATGATCTTCTGATTCCTTTTGGGTCTGTTTACTTTTTCTCCCCTGTACAAAAATGTCATGTTTTGGGTGTATGCAAATGCGTTTCGACTTCAAAAATGGATCTATTTATGAAACACTTAAGAAGTTTGAGAATAAGGGAAGATTTAAATATGTGTAAATGTACAGTAAGTTGTATTTTATATCATATAAATACAAATATAGAGAAGAAATACCAATGTAGTCACACGTCATGGTTTACAACGCAGCAAGTTTTTTCATGTCTACGATGAATATCGACACAAATTGGGGATATTATGTCAGACTATATTTCAGAGTGCATGTAATATTAAATGATATTGATTTAAGATGCAGTCTATACATTACGGTGTAAATAATTTGTTTTATTTGAAATACAAAGTGTAATATTTTGTGTCAGTGGGGAATAGTTTCAGTGTTTCTTCCTTTTGCGGAAATTTACTACTTGATAGTTTATCTAATCACGTTGAATGCATTGACAATAAAATAGCTTTATTTTCAACTGTGGCCTCCGTGGATTTTTTTTCTTTTATACTGCAAATGAAATCATGATTTCTTCAATTAATATTATTGCTCTTTATTTTGCATTTACAAAACAAGTTCAACATTACATTTTTAATTTATATGAAATGTGTGTGAAGCCCAAACATCAGATTTCATAATTTATTTTTTACTTTAAAAAAAAAAAACCAAAACATTAGAAATACAAGCATTTCATGTAGAGCCACTTTTCATAATATAAATAATAATAAGAAAACTAATATTATAATGACTACAATAATTAAATACAATAACCACACTGTATTTACAGTCCAAATAAAAAACAGATAAAAGTGAATTGATGGTTAATATGGCCAATATTTCTAAAATGTTAATGTCCTATTGAAAATTATATATCGAGTTGAATAATGAAAATATAAGCACAGAAACTGGATATGACCACTTCTGTTCATTTACCTTCTTCCTCTTATTTTTCTTCATCTTATTATTATTAATATTATTAGGCTATCATAATAATAATTGACACACGTCCAGCCTGCACTAATCCTGTTGAAATTTTTCCCTGAGAGGTCGTTTCCATTTAATTGTTAGGGGGGAAAAATTACATTTCTACACCTGCAATTTTAATAATTCACACGGTTTCATTTTTAAATGGAGAATACGGACCTTTTTCAGAATAAAAGCTTTAAAATGACGATGATTATTTCTAATTCGCAAAGATCTCCAGCTTCAGTGTAGGAAAAACAGAAATGATCGACGGGTCAACAGTGAGCGTATTTATGGATTTCTTTGAAAAACGAAGCACATACTGCATTGATGCATTTATTTTATAAATTTTTGATTAGTAATATATTGGATTTATCTTCTCTGTTAGAAAAAAACAGTCGTGACGAAACTGCAGACAAAAGGGTGCACGTGCAGTTACACAAAAAAACACGAGTTTCCCAAAAATAAATTTCTGATAAAAAGTTTTGTCTTTCTAATTGTCATAACTGCTCCTCTCACCTGTGGTGAAGAGCATCTGACACGTGTGTGATAAATATTAAATATCAATCATCTGTCAGCCATCTGCGACCTTCGTTTGTAAAAGCTCAAATGAAATCATCAGAGAGAACAATCAGATATTAATGTTTTTCTTTTATTAAAAACACAATACAGACTGACGAACGTTTCTGTGGATCAATATTCACTATTTACCGCTCATGATATAAATTCATGGTTTAAGAAGAAATCAGTACGGCTGCTGGAGAACGTTTCAGGACAGAAACCAATAATCAAATGTGGAAAATAGTTCAACAGCGCCATCACGTGGTCGACATGTGAACTTCACGATGAGGAGCTCAGTGTGAGGCGGAAGTGTTTCAGCAGCGGCCACATGTATTAAAACCATTATGATGCTCTTATTTTGAAAGAAACAGAAAGATTAAAGTATTGAAAACAATACTGTTTATTGAAAATAAGACTTTGATTTATATATAATATGATAATATTTAGTGGTAAGTGAGTCATCAGAATCATCACGTGGCTAATACTGTGATAAAGTGAATTTAAACTCATCTTCAAGCTCCACAAACACTGAATATTTATAATTAAAAATAAATAAAATAAAAAGAAAAAACTGCTCTTCAATGCACTGTGGATTAGTTTGGAATAATATCAGCCGAATGGACATTATAAAATGCATTCCTTAGACTAAGGTCAAAGGTCACATCCATAGTTTCTTAAGTGATTGCAGCTGTCACAGCTTTGAAAGGTCATTTAACACCATGATCACTTAATTTGGAAACACTGTTCACTTTAACTTCTGTATTTTAGAAAACAAATTAGTCAATATTTAAATGTATATATGTCTAAAAAAAATAAAAATAAAAAAATTAAATAAAATAATAGTAATATAATAATAATAATAATAATGATGATGATAATAATAATAATAATAATAAAATAATAATAACGATAATGATGTTAATAATAAAAACAAGCAACTTAACAAGAAATGACCCACAAATTAGCAAGAAATCAGTTAAAAGTTAGAGGAAAAAATAAAAAAAAATAATAATAAAAACAAAAATAAAAGAGACCAAGACAATGGCCTCAAGAAAATGCTAATTTTTTTTTTTTTTGCTGATGCATAAATTTAAAAATATAATTATTTTAATTTCCTTATTTTGTGATTACATCTAATAATCCCTCCTAGCTGATATCGAGAACATTTTATTTTTTAATGGGACATTTTTTGCCAAGTCGCTCATTATGTATTTTCCTGTGTTCTTTAAATAAATCAAATTTTCTCCAGCCTCAGAGGTTTTAAATGCTTGTAAAATGCAACTGAATTCAGCACAAGAAAAAAGATGTCGATCCAGGTGTTAAAGGGTCAATATCATGTGTCCCACAGGACAGGAAGACATTATGGACAACTGGAGTCCAGCGAGCCGCGGTGAGGACGCAGTGAGACATGCTGGCAGGAGATAAGAAGCACATAAAGAGGTCGAGGTTGAGAGGAGTAGATACAGCATGGCGCCGTGTCGCTCACATGATGATAAATTGCAGCGGCGGTGCACATGTCTGCACGTTACACCTCATCTCACATCAACACACACCTCCCATGTCAGCAATCCAAACGGGTCAATCTCACCACCGGGCATGTGATCGACGAGAGAGGTGGGCATCACCCCTCTCTCTCTGCACACACACACACACACACACACACAGACACACTCCGCTGATATTTAGTGCCCTCATGCTTTGCTGCTTGTGTCATCGTCCCTTTTGTGCCCCGACTTCCCCCCTGACACATTTGTCACTGCATCACTCAGCGCCGAGCGGCGTGGGACAGTTTATATCTCTGCTAAGCTGGCACTTCCAGTTGGCCCTTTGCCCCAGTCACACTACATTTTTACATTTCAGACATTCAGCTGACGCTGTGATCCGCGACGAGCGAGCAGCGAAGTGAGCATCAGGTAGAGAAACCTCACGCGGTTTCTTTCTGCACGGCACATCGGCGGTCACTGGATTTGAACCTTTTTTGGCTGCAATATAAACTCAAGAATGGCTACAACAGATGGTTACAGTCCATTTCCTGGCCTCGATTTAACCCCTAAAGTCTCATCTCTACTAATCAAAGTAGATGTTTTGAAGTTTTTTTTTTAAATGAAAAATTATCCCTTTGTGTCCTAAAATGGCTTAGTTGTGACTTTACACCCGTAGGAGCCAGAATGTGTCATCTGTTGATCATTATTTGTCCAGGCTGCACACGTTCTTTTGGTTACTTTCACTTCTGTGATCAAGTGCTACCATGCTGAGCAGATATTATTTTGCAAGATCAGATATTTTGGCGCAAAACAAAAGAAAGAGGCTGTCAATGAACACGTCACTGATGACTTTATATAGCTACAATTTCCTTATTACAGTAATATAAAACATAATCAGACGGGTGTTGCATTTTCTTCAAAACTTTTCAAAATGCTTTTGCAAGTCATTTGTAACTGTCTGTGGTATCTAGGAGACAGGGTTGTCTCAGAGTGTAACTACTCTTATTGTGGATATTTTCAAAATGTCAATAAAACACAATTGTGACGTGACAGCGTTTCTACTGAGTGGTGTTATGAGACAAGAAACATGGCGATGGATGTTCAAAACATTAGCAGCTTTATTTCTATTGTAGCCACCGCACTAGCCGTCATTATCTCCAATCCAAGACCACGTAGGCGTGTTATGGAGCCATGATGGAAAGACAAGGCCCTTATACCTGGGTGCTTCCACGTATGAGGGATTTTTTGGGAGCTGATAGTCCACGAGTTCACAGAGGAATTGTTGATTCAAAACTTCCTGAGGATTCAGAGTTATGTGATGCAATGTCCTGCTGCATCATGAGGGAGCCAGTTCCTACTGACAAGCACATAGCCATAGCATCATGTGACCTAGAAAAGCCAAAAAAGTGTTTCCATTGCAGTTTTGTGAAAAATGGCCTTTTCAAATCACCTGAAATACCACCTCGTGAGCATAAAAATTCTTTTAGTAATAAATATGTTTTTGAAATTTAAATGTTTCCAATAGGTGTATTTTATATCACAATATCTGCACAATTTGAGGGTTAATGGAAAACCTTCCACTGAAGCTTTCTGCTGTGGTGGTGAAATGGGTGAAAGTCAATGCTGAAGTGCAGCACTGCCAGTAACTCTTTGTGTATAACACAAATGTTACTGTCAGTGAGCATGCTGTTGAAAGATTTGCATGTTTTTAAGTTAACAAAACATCAAATCTTTAGGCTTTAAATGAGTTTTTAACGGTGACAGAGTAGCAGGAGCCACTAACTTTGACCCTTAAGAATCTTTTTCCTGCATCAGCCTCTAAACACAGGTGTCCTGTGATCACTGGGGTTCACACAGCGAGCTAACAAGGCCGTGAAAGAAAAGTTCAGATCAAAAGTATCGATTTCACACAGCGACAGCGTCCTGACCTGCAGCCTCTTCACACACACGCCACAATCTGTTTTAAAGTCCTAATCCGGGTTTACACAGGCCCGCTCCCCCTGCTGCTGTCTGATTAGGATATCGCTGTCACATCATTATTTTGTGATGGTCTAAATTTACACAAACAGCAGCGTCCTCTGTGCACTTGCACTATTTCTGACCCACAATGCACTCCATCTACAGGTCTGCTGACAGGGACAAATTTACACATCAAGTCCACTCGGAGAGGATCCCTGTGGGGCAGCGTGCCTGTGACTGAGTGACTCCCCATCTGGGACTCTACCTGTCTTCAGGGCACGTCTGAGTCGTGGATTCTTCACATCGTGGAGATGGCGAAGACTCCGGAGGTTAGATATTTAGGTTACACCTGTTTCCCGGCTTCAAACGCCCCTCTGCTTTCTGCAGGACAGAGAATGTGTGGCGGATAGAAACTTTAAAATAGGATTAATGTGTTACCACTCAGTAAGTGAACCAGTATAGTCCATGTTATTGTCATGTATAATCCCCTCACTATTTGGTCATTTTTCTTTATTTGCCTTGCAATCTGTAGCTGTTACTCACACAGTAATGTACTTTTTTCGGTATTATTATCTGTGTATAAGATTTATTGTTGTTCAACTTCTGTTGCCAAATTCACAAGTGTTTTATTGCCTCTTTTTTACTATTCAATAGCAGCAGACTGCAAAATAAACCACTACAGAGTTGAATCAACAGGTCCAACCTGGTCTCACACCCAGCTTTATTTGAGTTTATGGAATTAAAGTAAAAAAAAAAGCTATCTCTTAAAAATAAATAATCAATTATTTATTAAGTTAACACTGTGTTATCATACAGTATTGTTTTGCTTTTTACTGCATAAAAAAGCATACTTTCTGAATGCATTTATAGCAAAAATTCAAAAAAATATTTCTAAAGTGATAGCTTGTATTTGGACTAAAAGGCCTTATGTATTTTGCACACAGGTTTCAAGTGAAGAATTGCTTAAACAATATTAACAAAAAATACTTCACAGATGCTTTTAATTAAATCGGCACAATTATGACCATAACTTTGAATTAAACTTGTGTTTTGTAATGAAAAACAAATGATTTTAAAAAAATCAAGTAACTGCACATGTGGATGCACTGAAAAAAAAGTGTATTAACATCCGAGCAGATAAACTTAATTTATGTAATTTATGCTTTATTTCCAGAGAGAAATTGCTGTGCAGCAGCTGCAATACAAAGTTAGAAGTGCAGAAACAAAGCATGCAATTAGTACCATTAACAAAGTCGAAAAGCAATTACGCGTCAGTCATAACTGATGATGTAACATGCATGCATATTGTAGTATGGTGTTGTTTTATGCTTTATTTGTTGGAGAGTTTGGTGTGCAGGATTTACATCATGTACCAGAAAATTTTCATTAACTCAAGCTTTTCAGCCCAAATATTTTCATCATTTTTTGAAGTCATTGAAGTCATTGATTTATTGAAGTTTACTTAGTTCATGAGACGACCAAACATATATACAGTTCATTTAAGTCACTGAAATTCCAACATAGAGTATATCTTTTTTAACATTACACTTAAATATCAGTATTGTGCTTTGAATGTTTTGTAATTTATTAAAATCAATAAGATAAGTCTTGCGAGCGCTCTGCGTGTGGCTCGGCTGCAGTTTGACATCAGTGATGTAGTGACTGTGTTTCAGCAGCGGGAGCTGATGACTCTGAATTTGGTCGTATTACTTTGTTACACATTCCTCTGCTGCTTTTGAAGTGCATCTCCATAACAGCCGCGGCATACGGTTTTCCTGGAGGCTGGGCAGGCATGCTGTCGTCCCCCCCACATGTCATGAAAGTCAACCCAACTTCATCAGTCACAGTAATGACCGGAGCGCGAGGCAGGGCTCGGGTTGAGAGTTGGCCCGCGTCTTTCCGGGACGACAGCTAAAACAGCAGAGGACATCTTACTAATTTACAACCGGCAGCCGTCCACTTTAAGCTCACAACAACACCACACACACACACACACACACACACACACACGCACAGACCGCAGAGGAAATGCATGGTAAAACTAGATGAAACTGATCTTTATTTTTTGCCCTGCTGAGAGCACGTGTCCTTCCAAATCTGATTTAATTACACCCTGTTAAGAAAAACAGAGGCAAGCAGTGGTTTAACAAGTTTTTAGATCGTTTACTGAAGTGACTGCAGCAACTGGAGTCCTGCCTTGTTAGTTTTATCAACAAAACTCATTAGTGGAAGGGTTTGAAAAACACTCGGTACACTCCCGTGTGTTTGTATGCCTGCTTGCACCAGTCAGGTTTTTGCTTAAAATTTACATCCGTGTCTGTGAAAACATGGATGTTTCACACAAAGAAGATCGATACACTGGGGGTTCTCATGAGGTCACCGTGACCTTTACTTTTGACTTTTGACCACCAGATTCTTTTCAGTTCATTCTTTAGTCCAAGTGGACGTTTGTGCCAAATTTGAGGAAACTCCCTCAAGGTCATCTTCATGTATCGCATTCATGAAAATGAGATGGATACAAGGTCACAGCGACCTTGACCTTTGAATACCAAATTCTAATCAGCTCATTGTTGAGTCAAAGTGAATGTTTGTGCCAAATTGGAAGACATTTCCCCAAGGTGTCTTGAGATATGGTGTTCACAAGATTGAGACAAATAAGGTCACAGTGACCTTGAACTTTGACCTATGACCATCAAAATCTAATTAGTTCACCCTTAAGGCCAAGTGAATGTGGAAGTGAAGTGAAAACAAACAAAAAAGCGCCCAAGTAAGTGCCTAAAAATTAAATGTATTTTTTCTTTTTTCTGTAATACAATTTTAAATATATAATCAAGAGAATTATACATATAGCTTTCTGAACATTTTTCCTTCTTATTTTATCATATCTAATGATTCCCCCTTGCAAATATTCAGAATATTTTCTTTAACCTTTTACTTTTTTTATTCATTTTTATTTTTTGCAGTTTATGGCACATTTCCTGCCAAGTTACTCATTATGTTTTTTCCCTGTTTCAGAGGTTTAAATGCTTCTGCAATGCAACTGAATGCAGCACAAGAAAACTGATGTTGAACCAGGCGTTAAAGGGTTAATCAAGATAAATGAAAATAAACAGCTGCATCAGGACATATGTTATTGTCAGACTGTAGCCTGAGAGTGGTGTTTGTGTGTGTGCGTGTGTTTGTGCGTGTGCGTGTGTGTGTGTGTGTGTGTGTGTGTGTGTGTGCAGAGTTCGTGTGTGTGTTCGGGGCAGTGAAAGGCCCAAATGAAGACGTATGTCGGCCCAGGGGTGGGCCAGATGCAGAGGTGGATAATGGATTAGTGAAGATCAGTGTTTTTCAGTGCGGCTGTTTCCTGTGAGGAAAAACAGAGCAGATTTATCCTCCGCTCTCCGTCCCGCGGCCACCCAGAGACCACTTAAAGGAAAAAGATCTAAGTCTGATGTGTAAATATCTTCAGAGGGATTTTGGGAGAAGAAAAATGGATGAACCATCAAGAGGGGACCAAGAGAGAGCAAAGAAGAAGACGAGTTTTTGTGAAACCGCAGATCTGTTACTACAGTTTATGAAGTTTCAGGAGAAGCAAAAAATTAAATTAAAAAATCTGCACACAAGGTCTTGTACCAGTCCCTCTTTTTTCTTTATTTTTTCTTGTAGAACTCATGTTGCACTTTGGCTCCAGTTTGGAAAAGTTATTCCTCTCAAAATAAATCTTTAGGTAAGGAGAAAAGTCTGGACACTACAATAGTTGGCTCAGAGACACAGCAGTCTTTTGTTGTTACACTAATTTATTTCCAGCTGCAGCAACAGCAGATTTAGATTTTATTGTATTTGTGAAGCAATCTTTGGGAAGTGCTGCACAAAAGGTAATCGTGCACATCAACTCTTCACTAAATAGATCCTTTTCCAGGAGCTCTGCTTCATCTCAGGCTCTGGAAACATGTTTCTTTTCTGCAAAATGCTGACATGAAAGAACATTTGTTTTCTCATATCTGCAAGAGTTGTTGGGTTTTTTTCTTTTCGGTAAATTTTGATTTGATTTATTTTGAACTGGCAAAAAAGAAAATAGAGAAATAATTATACAAACAAGCACAACAACAGTAATCTTGCATGGATAACATGTTGTGTAACATAGCGGCATATTTAATATTTTAACCCTTAGGGACTATTTGGTGCATCTTACATGCATTTCCTTCTTCTTTAATTTTTTTATATAGTTTTGTCTGTGTTCATGCATATGGCAGAAATTTTGGTAAGACTGTGTATTTTTGTTTAATCTTGGAATTTCGTAATAAAATAAAATAAATATAAAAAAACATCTACTTTGCATGTATTATATTGAACATTTTTTGTGGCTTTTCTTCCCTAGAAGTGGCATCATGACAAAAAATCTGGTATTTCAAGGGTCAAAATTCAGAAAATAAATGAATATTTGATGTTTATGATAAGGACTGACGTTGGTTAAAAAAACGAACTCAGTGAAAGTGGAAAACTATATTTATGTTTAATATTTTTTTAAGCTTAATTTTGTGTGCAGAGCGAGTGTGTGTAATATTAAAGCGGGCCCTTAGGGTTAATTTTCTCTCTGTGTATAAACACAATTAACTTCTGATCAAAAACATGAGTTTGTAATCATTTTGTAAATGTTTTTATATTCATGTATCAACCAGCGGAGAGTGGTATTTTAAGTATTTCAACTATTCTCCGGCATGAATGTCACAAAGTCAAATTCCAGCAGCACACAAACACTTTCAGGCACAAGCTTCAGCTCCATTCCTCTCTGCTGGATCGGCTCCAAGTTTAGGACTGCGATCAGCTGCTCTCAGCTGTTTTCACCGGGAGCTGAAGACCTCCACCACAGCCTCCACGGGGAGTATTTCATCACCTGAAACCCAACAAGCACTCTTCACCACCTCGGCCTCGGGAACTGGACCCGAGCTCTGCAGGAACCAGGAAACTGGTCCAGGACCAACAGCGCTGCTGGGTTCAGTCGTGCACCTGAACTCTCGGCTGTGTGAGCGCACAGTGCTGTTTTGTGTGCATGGAAGTTGCAGGGCTGATTTCAACAAGGTCTTTCAGTGTAACTGCTCTGATCACAGAGACGTGGACACAAAAGCAGAGCAGCAGAAAGCAATCAGTTGTTAACTGCTCAGAGTTTGGGGCATGTAGGTAAAACCAGTAACAGGCTGAGAAACAGGAGTAAAAGTTTGAACACTGGGTGACAACCTGGCAGAAGACTGAGGAAAGAAAGGCTGGTATATTTAATGCAGGAGAGATGACGAGGGGATGGACAGCAGGTGTGCTGGTGGGTGAGGGGATCAGGTGATTAGGTAACTGCAGTGCAGGTGTGGAGAGGCAGGTATCTGAACAGACATGATGAGATGATACTGACTGAAAAGACAAAAAAAAAACAAGAAAAAAAAGCTCTAAAAGTATTTAAAAAATCAATAAACAGAGGTTGTGACAATCATGAAGACTTAAAAAAACCCATATATATCTGTTCACACAGCATGTTCATATTTTAGAAAGGACTCTTTGTATTCAGATAAATAAAGATGAAACCAAAGATACTGTGTTAACTTCACACCATACTGTAAGACTTAGAATAAGTAGACTTAGAAAATAATTTTTAAAAAGCTCAATGAAATGTCCAGATAAAAAGAAAAATAGCTAGGATTTCTTTTGAGTATCATTATTATGTTTTTAAAATTATGTTACAGAATAAATGTAATTTTAAAGCATGTTTTACAAGTATTGTGTCTTTTGTTTTGTGTGTGTTTTGTTGTTTGCTTTTTGTATGTGTTTTAAAATATTTTTCAGGTATTTTTCTTGTACTTTTTACTTTTGTTTTCGCTATAGCTTTGGGTCATTTCTTCTGTTTTTACTCATTGCCTTCTTCCGATGTTTTAACACAAGCCTGGTCTCAAGTATTAACCCCCCCAAAACACACACACACACACACACACACACCTCCTCTCCGTCTGTAACAGGTAAACAGGTGTTGCTTTGTTGCTCCATCAAGAGTCAGCAAGCTGAAAAATCCCAACAAGCAGCAGCATCGTTGTCCTGCTAATTACTGAGAGAGCGTTGCGTTCATCACCTCAGTCTGAAGTTTAGTTTAACCCTTTGAAACCTGGATCAACGTCACTTTTCTTTCACTACATTCAGACGCGTTTCACAAGTATTTAAAGTTGACCCCTGAGCAAACTGGTTTGATTTTATTCAGAAGCACATGAGGGAAAAAGGCAATGAGAAACTTGGCAAGAAATGTCCCACAAATTGCAAATTTAGAAAATTATTTTTTAAAAAGGAAGGTTATTTCAGGTTATTTTCTTTTTTTAAAAAAAAAAAAATTTTTACTCTATGTTAAGTTTTTTTTTGACTAATTTTCTTGAACTTTTTGCTAATTTCTTGCAAATTTTTGGGTCATTTCTTCTTAATCTGTTCAATATCTTCTTCTTTCCATGTTCTGGAAAGTAATCAAGCCAATTTTCCCAGGTTTCAAAGAGTTAAACCCTCGGCCTCTGAGCTCACTTCAAATGCATTTCCCCCTCTTTCCCTCTCTTTCCTGTCCGAACTGAACTCAGAGAGGGAACGCTCAGTGAAATACAGATTTGTTGTAACTCAGCATTGTGGGAACAATACGGCAAATATTGGACGCAGCAGACGGCACGTCGGCGAGGCTGCGTCAGCGGAGCATCTAATTGTGGGAAGCGCTAACGGGGACGTCCCATGATGTGTTTGTAGATTCAGCGACGCTTTTGACTTAAAGCTCCTTAAAGTCAATGCAATCAGATGCTGGCAGTAACTTGTTTGTGTGTGTAGATGAAAATGGCCTCTTCACACTGCAGGGCACGTCTCCATTCCTGCACAAAGTCTAACTATAAACACTGTAAATCATATATGAACAGGGCTGACGAGTATGAAGGGAACTTGGCTGACCTCTTTCGCCGTAGCGGGAAACTCAGCCAAGCCACCACAGGAAAGGCCCCGACGAAGCGTCTTAAAATATTGGGTGGCCACAGAATATGTACACACAAACCGAGCGTGCTCGAGTAATTCGACTCCCACGACAAGGGCTCAGAGGGCAAAATAATATACAACGATCGGAGGCACAGCTCATTATTTCTGACCCATACATGCAGGACGAGCTGATTCATTTGTCCACATCAGTGAAAGTATGAAACTGGAGAACCTGCACACTGTCAGAGAGGAGCCTCACGGGACGCTTTAGTGCCTCAAGACGTCGTCTTTTGCAGAAAGAACAACATGTTCTCATCCCAACTCGTCACATGGCGTCGCTCAGTCAGTGACCTTCCGCGTCGACTTATGATGTTTCAGGTATCCGAATGCATCAGCTGTTCATGCTGAAGGATACAGTTAGCGTGATGTCAACAGATGCACATTAGGAGGAAGCAGCATATCCTTATGTTCACACAACAGCAGCACAGTCATGATGGCTCGGATTAGGTGACAAAGTCACTGATGGTTAGGTTTAGGCAAAAGTGGTACGTGGTAAGGTGTAGAAACAAACAAAAAAAACACTCCATCCACACGGGAAACAAACTCCAGACTCCCACCCAAAAGTCAGTCGTTTTTGGGATCCAGTCACCTGCCCACCTGCCTTACGAGTGCACTCATACTCCTTAAATTACAGCAGCGTTATTACCCGCCTTTAAATCTTTATGTGCACGGGACCAGTTCCATCCAGCGCGGTGTATGTGGACACGCCCGATGCTGTCTGGCCGTCTGCCGCCGTGTTATAAATATGCCACCAGGTATGTCCGAGTGCGCTCTCATCTGACACCATCTAGCCGTGTTACTGTCGGATGCAGAAGGTGGCTTTTGGTGTCACACTCTCATGCCTAAAGCACTGACAGAGCGGACGTGTTTGACGACAGTACATGTTGAATAAAAGTTGTTGACACACAATATATTGCCAGTTTTCTTTCATTTTGATAAATGACATAAATAATTTTAGCATAATTACTTCACTAACAGTAAAGAAGCACATACATGATGCAGACCATCGTCAAACAAACTCCCGTAAATTACAGTGTGGGTTCGATCTGTTTGCAGTGATATCGGCACAAGACCCCGATGCCGAAAGCCACCTTTTGCAGCTGTAAGCAACACTGCCAGGTAGCGTCGGCTGAGAATGTGGCAGGACACAATCTGTCATGGTGTTATTATTCACGGCTGGATGGAACCTGTAACGTCGACATGAAACGCCGTTGTACGATGTCAAGTTAAAACTCAGCTGGTAAGAACGAGTGAGAGAGGCGGTGGGTGGATACAGCGAATCTCAGTCTCAGTCGCTTCTCATCTGAATGTCATGTTTTTTTCTACACCTTGCCATGTGCCTCCTTCTCCTAATCCTAACCATCACTGCCATCATGTGCATTTGTTAATGTCCCAGCAATGGTTGCCATGTGCTTGTGTTGCCAATCAATCAATCAGACTTTATTTGTATAGCACATTTCATACAGACAAACTGTAACACGAAGTGCTTTATACAATAAAACCAAACCCCCCCCCCACCCCCCCCCATTAAAACCGGGAAGTGTACCAATGCTACCATACGTGAAGAAACACCAGAGGCAGTATAAAACCAATAGAAGAGAGATAAAAAAAAAAATTAAAAAAATAGATCAATAAATAACAAACACAGTTATGTGCAGCGTCATCCCGCTGTGTGCTTTTGTTGACATCACAGTAGCGGCATCCCTGAAGGTCAACAGCAGACGCTTTAAAGCGGTACATACACTGAGTAAAGCGGTTTCATGTTACAAATCCATGTTTCTCCAAACCCGTCCGTCATGTCAGAAGGATGTCGAACCCACTACATGCTCAAGTATGCTCACCTTTTTTTCTTTAATAATTTAAGATCTAGACGTTCAGGAGGTTTTCACTGTTAAGGATAAAAACACTGAATCAAATACTGTAGAAACACGGCGATAAACATGACAGTCTGACAGTAGATGAAGATCTGCTCTCTTTTTATTTTCAGGTGATGAAAAGCAAATACACTTATTATATTATGTCCCTTCCTGCAAATATATCCCTCTAGACCAACATTTCCTAAACTTGTTCTTGAGTACCACGTGTTGTGGATGTTTTAGATCTCTCCCTGCTGCAAAACAGCTGAGTTAAATGATCAGCTCGTCATCAGGCAGCTTCAGGAGTTCATAACGAGCTGATCATGTCGATCAGCTGTGTTGGAGCTGCAGCAAAGCGGCGACAGCTCTCAAACCTCCTGCAGACTGTGAGGTTTTGACTATCTTATAAGTTTAGTTCAAGCTACACTCTGCAGCATGGATCTAATAAACCTGGTTACCACATCAAGTTTAATGTATGCAGACGGTGCGACGACATCACCTGTAATACAGCATGACATGCTAACAAAACAAACAAAAATTTTAAAATTTTTTTATGTTTATAGAGAAAGTTACTCAGTCTTTAAGAAGAATGTTCTGGAGACTAAAATAAAACTAATGTTACTATAACATTGCATTGGGTTCATTGTACTATTCTCAGAACGTTTGTATAACTAAAAATTGCTAGCTGGGTTTGCTCGAAAATATACAATTTCGTTTTTAATCAGCCCTTTTGATTTTGCATATTCCTGAAACTCATGTACGCTTCTAGCTCAGTGAAACTTCTCTGACCGCTTTTTGCATTTCTTAATGTTTCAGACTGTGTTTTCTCTTTTGAACAATATTTCCTTTCACTCTTAATCACACATTAATATTGTTTCACATGTTCGAGTCTTAAGAGTTTACAGAGTTGCCTTACAGATATCATTTCTGTGTTTAGTGTGATTTTCTGTCCAAACTTTGATCCAAATCTTATTCTCCAACGCTGAAATGAAACCTGTAGAAGTTTCCTTCTGTTGAACATGAAGCAAAAGGACTTTTTCTACAATGACGACCATGCACAGTATTGAAGAACCCCCAAACATCAGAGGAGTATTGACATTATGTTGATGATTGAGGCCTAAACCGCTCAGATGAGCCCTCGACCCTCAGATTGATCACCGTCTCGGGGCTCAGACGGTTCAGGGCCGCGGCAGAACCTGCTGTCTGCTGTTTGCTTAGACTAAAAAGCTGCTAAAAGCCGGGATCAATGGGGCGGGAGAATCAATCAGGATCATCCGTGTTTATACGACTCAGGAGGATTACCTCACTGTTACTGGAATGGCCTCACAGGAATGAGCGACCATTAGAACAGTGGGACTAAACACTGGCCTGCTGTTTACATAAAAGGTAATGTGGGCCCGGCCCCGGCTCTGTGAGCCAGAGACAATTAGGCCCCTATACAGGCCGTAATCCACCGCCGGGCGCGAGGTAATCAAATTCAAACATAGCTGGGCCCCCAAAAACAATGAGGGACAGGATTACAATGAGTGCATGTGAAGATCGAAAATTAATAAGCTTAACACCGAACATGTGCTACAGTGATACAGTATCAGACGGATGCTTTTGGAGTGGACTTCGAGTGGTCTGGAAGTGTAACTGGGAATTAAAATGCTGCGAGTCAGGAATAGTTGGGTGTTCATTATTTTTATTATGAGTGATTATGCCCCTGTACTGTAAATACTGAGGCAAATGTCAGAAAAGTGTCGGACACGGACACGCTGTTACCAGTCTCGAGAGCTGAAAGATTGTCTTTTCTGTTAGAGAAGTAATTTAGAAAATATAGCAATGCGCACAACTCTCTCTATATAAATCTTTATGTATTTGGCAGCATGAAAAAGATGCACGGTTGAGGTGAAAATCAAAAAAGAGAAATATGGTGCCGCTCTGTCAGTGACCTTCTGCGTCAGCCGTATACCCTCCGTGAACACGATGTCAACAAACGCTAATAATGAAAAAACACGACATGGTCATTATGTTTATACAACAGCACATGGCAACCGAGCCGACCATCTGCAACACGTTCTCACTCCGAACTCGTCACACGGTGCTGCTCCGTCAGGACCTTCGACCTTTGATGTTTTGGGCATCCTTGTACGTCAGCTGTTTACGCTCTGGGATGCTGCTACGTTGATGTCAACAACATCGTGCTGATGTTTACACAACAGCGTTATTACCTCACGCTGACCTTCGGTGTTTCACACACACGGGACTGTAAGAAATTAATCGATTTAATTGTAAAATAAATTATTTCTACAAAAGCTAGTGTAAAATATTCAGAGAACTATATTAAAAACAAGCACGACTGTATATTTAAAATGATTTTTACAGACTTTAATTTTAAGAAGATTTTTCAGGTGTTTTCCCTTCTTTAAAAAAAATCTACGTTTCCTCTTTTTTTGCTGCTTATTTTCAGGCTGTTTTCTTGTCCTTTATATTAAAATTATTTGCTTACTTCTGGGTCTTTTTTTCCTTAAATCTGCTCATTGCCTTTTTCCTATGTTTTTGCTCAGATTAAAAGAAGAATTTCTGAGATTCTGCCCACTTTCCCCTCGTTGCATACCTGGCTTACGCATGTGATTGTTGGATTCTCTGTTTTGGTAAGTTATGAAATTTATTTGACATGGTTTCATTTTGTCAGCAGATGTTTTGAGCTGTCAGGGGCGGCACAGGTACTAATAGTTACATTAACGATTGCTCGTGTGTCCCAGTGAGCCGTGACACTGACCCTGACACTGAGGCCGCCAAGTGGAATTTGACTATTATTCATTTTATTATTTAAACCTGTGCCTTTCCTTCTCTGTATGTTAAAATGATTTATGTTTTGGATAAAATGCTGAACTTCGGGGCATCCAAACATTCTGACCTGCAGGTTATGGTTTCTGTAAATTGGCAGAAACAACAGAACTGAATGATTTAGTTTTTTGCCCAATTCAGAGCAACAGGCAGTGAACAATCAGCCCGTCTTCCTCAGATGCTGCCTTCATGTGCTCCTCGGAAATATCATATTTGCCATATTTGCGAATAAGGAGTTACGAGCACATTAATGTCCCTCCAAAGTCCTCCGAGTTGCAGAGTTGTGACGTTTGTGTGACGTTTCAGGGCAGCAGAAATGGTGGAAAGCCTGGAAACAGTGTTAACAATTGACGGTAAAAAAATATATATATTTTGTTATTTGTTCCTTGTTGCTATCATTTTCTTTTAGGAGTTTTTTTGTAGTTCTTTTAGTAGCTGTAGCAAGCAAGCAAACTTTTATCTATAAAGCATGCCAGTTGAGCATACTAACTTTGATAACAATGTTATTTTTATAACACAAGCTACTGAAATGTCAACAGTTGGTCAATGGTAAGGAACTTTTTATTAAGAATGATTTTCTTTAAGTTTGGAGGTGCTTTAAGTGAGGCTTTAAGTTTTCTTCACTTGGTACACGGAAAAGTCACCCTTATAATGGAAAACATTTATAATATTTTACATAATAAATATCTCATTAATTCTTATTTCTCACACCGTTCAGCTGACGTGGGAGAAGTTCTGCCAGAATACTTTTTTATTTTTAGATGCTTTCTGCATTTGCATGAATTGTGTGTCTGTTTAGCACCATAACAAAGCCGAGACTTCACATAGAATATATAACATGATAATGTAGAATATTAAACTGATGCATGGACTTATATTACATGTAATCAGGGGCGTCGCACCAAATTCAGGGCCCATAAACAATCTCTGAGCCCCCGTCTGTCCTCTCTTGATCCATGTCTCTCTCGCGCACCTTTGATTTTTTTCTTTTTCTTTTTTCTTTCCTTTTCCTTTGTTTTTCTTTTCCTTTTTTTGTAACATGATTTCCCATTCTTGTGGAAACGACATGACAGTGTACGTCGGTGCTGCAGCAGCAAAAGCACTCATGTTTAACTCAAACATTTTGTACCTTAAAGGGGTGACAGGGGCCTTAAAGCTCTTCGCTTATTTCTTTTATACAAAGTTTAGTCTTTCAGCTGATTTATTCAAAATAAAATAAAACAAAATAAAAAATGTGGATGAGGAGAGAGGGTTGGCTGTAACAGCAAACTAAACCAAACTTTTCATTCCAGGCTTTTTGAAAGCCTGGAATGAATGCCCTTCCCATTGGGGCCCTGGGTTATCGACCCTGCATGTAATAAATGCATCTTTGTGTTATTGAACACTGTAAAAGGTTAAAGGACACTTTCACAGGTCACATGACTGTTGCTGGGACACCAGCTGCAATAACTACAATACTTTTGATGTTTTTAAGTGGCTATAACTCATCAGGTAGCCGGAGAAACTTATGGGAGAAAAGGAAAAACAAAAAAGAAAACTGCACAGAAAAGAGGAAGAACCGTATGTTTAGGTTCGACAGTGTAGCAGGGAAACAAAACTTTGCTTGGAGGCCACTTTTGCAAAATGAAAGGAGGCCACGGGGCAGTCGCAGCAGCCCCATACATGTCTCTATGATTTCAAGACATTTGCAGAATTTTAGGACATTTCTTAGATTTTATAATGTTTCTTGATTTTAAGACGTTTCTAAGATTTTAGTACATTTCTCGGATTTTGGGACATCTCTAGGATTTCAGACCATTTCTAAGATTTTAGGACATATCTAGGATTTTAGAGCATTTCTAAGATTTAAGAACATTTCAAGGATTTCAGAACGTGTCCAGGATTTTAGGACATTTCTAGGATTTTTTAGATGTCTCTAGGATTTTACGACATTAGGGGCTGAGATAAGACCTCTGTTGGGGGGTGTGGGGGATCCTCCACTAGCACTTTTTTGATAAACAAGCTCTATTTTGATGCTGGTTTATGCCCTCCAGCACCTTATGTGTGCAAAAACAATGCCCAGTGTGAATCAGTTTTAATGTGAATTAGAAAATGACTGGGGGGGCCACTTGGCACCCAATCCAGGGGCCATATTTGGCTGGAAGTTGAGTATTGCTGGGAGGTAGAATCTCATGGAAGCAGCGAAAAAATTACGTATAACAAGCATAGAAAAAAATAAAGAATTGTGCGTTTAAAAAGTGTAATGATATTTAATTTTCCACTTATTTTTTTCACTAATCCAAAATGTGATAACAACAATGTCTCCCCTGCCAATGTGCACAGCTCAGAGTACAAACAGCAACTTGACAGACGCTTCTGCTGGCAGCATGTGGACGTATCGGATGATAAGGTGGACTAAAGCCTATAAATACAGCTGCCCGAGTCTCCCGGTGAGCCAGTGTTAAAACTCTGCTGCACCACCTGATGATCTCTGCTGTCTCAGACCACACCGTCCTCGCTTCTGCGTGTCATTATTTCGCTTCAACTCTTCTTACATGGAAAGAAGCGCCGCCAGAAGAGACGTTTTCTCATGTCTGTTCATGTGTGAATTAACCGCGTCCTCGATCTATTAACACGATGTTTCCCTGTGCGTAAAATGCCGCGCTTAGTGCGTCCTGGCGCGGACGATTCCTTGGAAAATGTGCGGTGTGAGTCGCGCTCCCTTCACGCCCCGCTGCTGTGGATCGGTGCTGAGCAGGAGTGGCATCTCGGCGACAAAATCTGGATGAAAGAGCGTCCTTTAGAGCTCAGGCATGCATCGAGTAGTGAGATCATTGGCGTTATAAATATCCCCGTGCCAGCAGAACAACTCCAGCTACTGCAGCCGGGGTAATGCCCAGGAGCGCTGCATGCGTGTGTGCGCGTGGCTCGCGGTGCCCAGACCATCAGGAGCGACACCAAAAAATGCTAGAAGTGGCGTAGCGAGGGTCTCCTTTTTGGAAGAATGAATGTTCCTCTTTACCTTCTGACCGTCGCTCACTTGTTTTGCGCCGCCGCCGGAGCAGAGCACGTCTCCTTGGAGCGCCAACTTCTGGAGGAGGGGATCAGGTCTGGACGCAGGACTTGCAGGCTCTACTGTAGGGTTGGCATCGGCTTCCACCTCCAGATTCATCCCGACGGCAGAGTCAACGGCAGCCATGAGCCCAATCAGCTGAGTAAGTCTTTCACTCCGGTTTTCACGGTGCGGCAACAACTACTAAATTATAAAAAGGCGTGACGCGCACGTGAATCCCGTGCGTCCCGCTGAGAGTGCGCACTTGGATCTGCGTTCCTGCATTTGCTCATAATTGATCCCCTTCTGTTTGCATCTATTTTAGTTGTCATCCGAGGAAGTTCCAACAATAATGATTTGCACAGGAAGAGAGTAATGAGCGCGCGCCTAAACTTAGGCCGCCTGACCCTGTGAAATATCTGAGCAGCGGGCTTCTGCCTGACGAGCCTTGTTTGTGTCTCCCCGGGATGTTGGCAGGTAGACTATTTGTGGAAGTAACAGGTGCAGCAGGATGATGTGTTGGATTACCAATCAGCGCGATTGTCATCACACGCGCTGCAAAAAATGTCCTCCTTAAAAGACTATTATTATTATTATTGTTGTTGTCTGTTATTGAAGCTGACTTATAACCAGAACTAATGAAAATATCCGGGGGGGTTGGATGCACATTCAGTTATTTCAGTTTTTTTGAACGAAATAAGTCACAAATAAAGAGCAGTTTACAGGTGCATAAATGTGCTCTATGGAAATATTTTCAGCTGTTTTAAGAAAAATAGGATTTCTGGAATTATTGACTTTTCTTCAGTGCAGATGGCTGATATAAGCAGCTATATTGTCCAGATTAATATAATGTATTTGCAAGGGTCCAGTAATTTAACCCTTTAGCACTTGGAACAACATTAGCTTTATTGTGCTGTGTTCAGATGCTTTTCACAGGTTTTAAAACCCTGAAACCTGAGAAAATTGGTTTCTTTTCCTTCGAAAACATGGGAAAAGAAAGGTGAAAAGCAAGTTTGGGTAAAATTCACCCAAAGGTGACAAGAAAAGGACCTGACAGTTATCTGTGGTGGATTATTAGATATTATAAACAAACAAACAAAAAACTAAGGACAAATGTCAAGGAAACTATGTCTATAATTCTTATATCTTTTGTGTTGCCGTAAATAAAAATATTTTAGCACTCTTTAAGGGTTATTTCTTTTAATTTTTAAAAACGTTTTTCCTGCTTGTTTTAATGTAATTTTCTTGTAACTTTTTAAACTAATTTCTTACAAAAACTACAATATTCTGTATTTTGATACGTCAAACAATGACTGAATTTCACATTGCATGGATGTTTACGTCATAACATTTGAAGATGTTGGATTTTGTTTTACATGCCTCATGGCTAAAGGTTGTTAATCTATGTAAAGGTGATGTTGGCATGAGGTGTTTGGAAGATATGGGATTTTGGTTACTTTGCACACAATTTAAAATTGACAAAATATCACCATTTTGTTGTAAGAAAACTGCAGATTGAGATTGTTTATTCTTTTTCCTTTTGGGACATAATTTGTTGTTTAAAAAGGTAAAACATTGCAATACATCACAAGATATGTCATCGCAGCATATGAAACCCAAAACCTCAATAACATTGTATCATGATTTGAGTATCATGATAGTATTGTGAGGCTGGTGATTCCAAAATGATGTCTGTGTCCAGCTGGTCAGAATCTGTAACCTAGAACTTAAACTGTAA
This sequence comes from Plectropomus leopardus, assembly GCF_008729295.1. Classification (NCBI taxonomy): domain Eukaryota; kingdom Metazoa; phylum Chordata; class Actinopteri; order Perciformes; family Serranidae; genus Plectropomus; species Plectropomus leopardus. The sequence continues at coordinate 34,241,916 of NC_056468.1, read as the reverse complement.
CGCTAACCATTCAGCAACTCACAAAATGATTTTTTTTTTTGGTCACAGATTCTGGCATTACAAGTGTAGCAAGATCATTTCCAATGTATCAAAAACATTAGTTTTGGGATTAAGACAATATCTGAAAATAATGACTAACACTGAGGTTTCACAATCTGTTTAAAGTGAAATTATTCATTTGAAAACATCTCTGAACTCAAACAGAAGGAAGATATCAATACTTAAACCTGGACTAAACTGCTCCCCAAACTCAAACAGTGAATGAACAGTTTTCAGCTTCACGCAGAACAAGGGAAATTAGGATTTATAGCATGACTGAAAACATTTATATAAAACTTTAAAAGCGTTGTTGAATACAGCAGTTTTCAAATTCCAAAGCTCCGACCGTCCTTTATGTGAATCTTGTCCTGTCTCATCTTGTCCAGAGGACTTTGATTTTCAGTTTTTTTTTACTGCACCATCAGATCCCTCGTCGCCGCTCCGCTGACGAAACAGCCGAAGCTCACCGTGAAAGTGCACTTGTGCCTCCATTTCATGGTCCCCTTTAGAAGAGTTGTCAGGTTACATGGATTTCAACACGACAGCCATGTGGTTTTGAATCCTGCATGACAGCGCCGGAGACGAGCAGGAGACTGGCCGTCTTGGATTTGTAATATGAAGATTCCCTTACCATCACACTGCATTACATTTCATATCAGTGGCTCACAGGATAACTCGGATAGTACTTGATACACAGTTTGGTCACTGCGGAGACAATATTCATCTGGGAAAACACTTAAGAGTCTTTTTATTTTCACTTGTCATTCGCTCCGGGATACTTAACTGACCTTGATGCCGCAGTCAGATTTATATAATGGTTTTACAAGATTGTGTCAGTAGATTTCTGTCTGTCATGCAGTCATAATGACTTTTTCCTTTGAGACATTGTGTTGTTATCCTGCAGAAACTGAACTAAGGATTTTCATCAGTCTGGTTTCAGTAGACGGTATTAGTGTCACACAAAGGCCCATATGTTTCAAAATGAGACTTTAACTCACCGAGAGTGGCCAGGAGGTCAGGACAGAGGTCCATATTACAAAAATCATGTCAATCACAGAAGGTGGTTTTTCAAGCATGATCAAAGAGAAGCTATTACGTTCATTATCAAGTTCATACTTTTTGTAGTAGAAAACCAAAATACATGTTTTCACACAACAAAAACAAACGCGTTTAGACAAGAACAGTCCATACTAAAAACAGACAAGTTTTTCAGATGCATTTTTAAAAAAATAAGTGTTACTATGAACATTGTGAGAATGATCCTTGTGTATAAAGATCCGCAAACTTGCTGTAGTATGCATGCCAGGCCAGTAGTTGACGATGTAATTTCGTAATGACACACCACAGAAGAACACCATGCACCTACACATAAAAACGTTCTTCTACAGATTAGTGAGCATAAACAAACAAAAAGACGATGGCGAACACGCAGCAGTGGTGAAACAAATCTAGAAGCATGAATAAACTGAGTAGAGTCAGCAGCACAAACACAGCTCATTAGTCCACCATTGGTTTTTTTTTTGGTTGTCCTCCTACTCGTGCATGGATGTTCGTCTGAAACATAACATGCATGTGTCAAGTGCGGCCATGACGTCACCAGTTTATACCGCAACAGAAGGGGTGACATTTTCAAAAAATTACCATCGGATAACAACATAATTCAACAAGTTAACTAACTCTTCGTGCACAGTGCAGACTGTCCCAGGATGGTCCATGTTCTCAGACAAAAGATAACAGCCATGCATCAGTGTTTGGGGTTCTGTTGCACATGCATGACTTTGGTTTGTTTTTGTTGCAACAGTTAATAAACATGATGAACAAAAAATATTATGAGTAAGAATTTAACACAGTAGGAAACTGCCATGTTCAACTTTTCTTACTGGAGGATATAATGTGAGCGTGCAACTGGTGTTTCAGCCGAAAAAAGACCATTAAAGCAAAATGTCTTTGGATTTCTGCTAATTTGCTCCTCACTTTTTGTTATTAAAATTGACTGCCAGAGAAGGTGGATAAAATACAAATTGCTCATTGCGCTGTTTATTTGTACTCACCCAAACACCAGTATTTTAAATACTGTAAGTTCAGGATGAGTGCAGCTGACCTGGATAACCGAGCTGATGGGACAGCAGAGCAGATCACGTCCACTCGTGTACAGAGCAGCGTCGAGACGCAGAAAATGACAAGAGGAGTAAAAATACATTCTGTCGTCCATCAATCATCACAGCATGTTGTTTGTCCTCCCAGGTGTCCTGGAGCTCTTTGCGGTTTCTCAGGGGGTCATCGGCATCAAAGGGGTCTACAGTAACAGATTCCTGGCCATGAATAAAAGAGGACGGCTCTATGCCACCGTAAGTGTCCGCACGCTTCACACACTGCTTCTGTTTCCCTGAACTCTTAAACTTAATCTCAGTGCACAAATACTGCTGACTGTGCAGGGTTACAATATGTATTACTGAAGTGAAACTTGTTTATGGCAAGTAAGTGTTGATTACAAGTGTTTATTGCAATTTTGTTGTCTGATCCTAAAGCTTTAGTACTCTATAAATGTTTAATGATGAGTTTGGATTTGTAAAAGCGACAGCATCTTGCTAATATTTAATCTCTAACATTGACGTTCATGCTCAAGATTCATTTAAAGCTGCACTTGGTTAAACCTATCAGACACGTATCCAGACCTAAAGTTAGCAAACGGTTGCATATTTCTACACCCTGCAGACTCAAAGCAACATTATCACCACACTGGAGTCATGTTTGTACAACTTTTTAAACTAAATTAAGATCTGAGGCTGTATTCACAAAAATTCTGGCAATACTCTGAGGTCCTAATTTAACCAAAAAAATTTAATCAAGGAGTCATTAAGGAAAACTCTCAGAGCAACGGAGAAGAAGAAGAAGAAGAAAAAAGGACAGAAACTTTGACCTTACGTAAGGAGGTGTGATGCATTCTTTTAACTGATGTGATTGGTTGTCACAGACACGTCTTTTTGTGAGCCTGTAAGGGGAAAATGAAAGTAACTGCATCTCTATATAAAACTGTAAAAGTAGTGGTTGTGTGGCCACACTCCTGCACTGTAACATTTTCCAGTTGGCATCTATCTTAGTGTTGTGATCACTTTATTTCTGGTGTTATGTAGTTATTGCCTTGAGTGGGAGATGTGAGCGTATCAAGAACGAGATCAGCAACCAACATTAGTCCGGCACCATCTAATCTGTGGTGTTTCATTAACACACAAGCCGGGTTTCCATTAACCCTCAAATTGTGCAAATAGAAACTGCAAATATAAAATACGTCCAATGGAAACACGTTAACTTTAAAAAACTTCCATTTATCACAAAAAGGTTTTTATGGTTGCATGAGGTAGTATTTCAGGCAATCTGAAAAAGCCATATTTCACAAAACTGCAAGGGAAACACCTTTTTCACTTTTATAGGTCACATGATGCTGTGGCTATCTACTCGGTAGAAATGGGCTCCGTCGGGCATGATGCCTCAGCTACAAGAGGTGTTATTGCATCACTTAACTCTTCAAAAGTTAATTTCCTCTATGAAATCCGGACTATCACCTCCTAGAAATCCCTCATATGTGGCCGCTCTCACATATAAGGGGCGTGCCTTTCCATTATGGCTCCATAACAAGCCTACGTTGCCTTCGCTTTAAAATAATGACGGCTAGTGCGGTGGCTGCAATAGAAATAAACCTGCTAATGTCAGGGTTAGGGGTTAGGGTTAGGGTTAGGGGTTTGGGTCACTCAGTGGAAACACAGTCACTGAGTGTGCTTAACGCTCAAGTTTTGTGCAAATTTGTAATTGAAACCCACCTACTGTCATTCAGCATTTTGTGGTTATTATCTGACCTCTTTGTTTTTCTGTCATTTTCTCCACTCAGGATCTAGTCTTAACTTTAAGGGAAAATACTTATAAAACGTCATAATTCTAGGAACTTTCTTACAATTTCATCACTTGGGAGCAACTCTTTTTACTAGGAGGCTTTGTGAATACGGCCCGTGACTGTTTAGATGCTGACTGTTTAGATTCACCATGTTCACCCACCACCAATGGTGGAAAGTAACAAGTACATTCACTCAAGTGATGTACTTAAGAACAATTTTGAAGTACTTGCACTTAATTTGCAACTTTGTACCTCCACTGTGCTGCAATTCAGAGGTTAAAAAATGTACTTTTTACTCATTTATAGAGGCCAAACCAGAAGTTAGCCGCTCAGCTGGCAGAAGTCTTTGGTGCATCAGTTCATGTATGCAGAAGATGCAGGTCATTTTATACCCGGGAAGGATAACTTTTTTGGCTTAATGCGCCATTATGCAAGTTTTATAGGAATGAATGAGGTCATATTTCCAATGTTGTATTTGGTTTTCTTTATACATCCATGAAATTAATGTGCAAATTTCAACAATGACTGACTCTCCTGGGTATTTTCCCCATTAAGTCATTGATAGTGTTTCATTTGGTTATACATGTAGTGTCAGAGGGAGTTTTGTGACGGAGAAAATGCTTAAATATGTAATTCAAATCATGTGTCACAAGTTTTGGAAAGTTACAATGATCGCAACTGCGCAACGATCCGAAAAAGCAAACTTTGTTTGGAGCTTTTTGGCGCCATTGTAACTTTTCTGAGCTTTGAGCTGTCCCCTTTTCCCAAACATAAAGAGTGAATTCCCTCGCTCAGAGTTCCTTATTGTTTGCTTCTGATTTTGATCAAACATTTCTTGTTTTGTGAGCAGACCTACCAGTGGCCATACCTGGCACTGGAATTTAATTTGGCCAAATCCTGTGAATCTGCATCTTATTTGCAGTCAATATGATGCTCTTTTGGACTCATGCAATGGGCGTATTTCTCCTTCAAAACCTTGCCCAGTCCAGCTATATTTGTCTTATTTATTACTTTGTGCAGCTTTGCATCTGTGCTGCATAATGAAATCCCCAAATCTGACATCAGCATGTCATGGCATACTGCTGTAATCTTTAGTCACAGTTTCAGAGACTTTCAAATCCCCCCAAACACACAGTAAGCCCAAATCTGCCCACAGCAGCTTGGCCTTGCTGCCGTCAGCGGGCCAGCCGGCCAGCCAGCAGCCGGCCGCACTGACGAGTCATCTGTGGGAGCGTTGGCAGGCGAATAGATAGAAGCAGCTCCCTATTAGCATGTGTTAATGGGAAGAGCAGATTAAGTCCTGTCTGGGATGGCTGATAATATACAGAGGAGTGAACCACAAAGTGAAGATCAATATGTTGAGTAAACAATCAGCCAGGCCAGCAACAATCGGAGAGCCGGAGAGTCTGTGAGCTGCTGCGGGTGTGCATGCTGAGCAACTGCGATTTATGCCCCCTCAGCTCCCGGTATTGTTTCATGAAACCCTGTCAGCGGGGAGTGATGTGTTGTCTTTCGTCAAAGTGCATTCTCAGCTGCAGCTTTCTAGAAATGCACTAATGCGACTGTGAGCTGTCCAGCAGCAGATACATATTCAGTTGTCAGTCGAGCTTATAGGGAGGAAATTACAAACTTTGCAGAGGTCAAAGCACATCCCAAACAAGATTTAAACATAAACCCAAACTGGGCCGACGTGGATAATAAGAGAAAATAGTGCGACAAAGCAAATCTGCACACAGCGGGGGATCAAACTGAAACCTGATCATTTATTTTCTGCTGGAAGTTTGTCATGCATCGACAGTCTGACTCAGGAGGGTTTTCTTGTATCTACAATCCAGTCTCATCTGCTGCTTCACCTCATGTTCAAACTGTCTAAATTTCAGAAATTTGAAACCAGTGTTATATATCCACTCTATCTGGTGGAGAGGTCGATCATCTGTTATATTTACTGACAAACTGAACATAAACAAAATATCAGGTACAAAGTACCACACAGGTCTGAAAGATTTGTGTAAAAATTATAAAATGATACAGAAAAACAAGCAGATGAGAAAATAAATATGTCAACAAAGTTACAAACTGCTGCTGAGGAAAAACAGAACAAATGACAAACTCTCCCAGTTCTGCATTCACTGACCTGCAAAAATGTCACAATTTAAAGAGGGGACACTTAAAAGGAAGGGACACACGTAAACAAGAATGAAAAAAAAGTTTGCTGAATCGTCAGCAACCGCCTGTTGTGTCCATTTGAAATACTGGGGTCTGTTTTTTTGTGCAGTGCAATCCACGTCTTATTTATCCAGTTATTTGCTCAGTGCTTCACAAAAACATGCAGTTTTGCTAAAACTGTGATATATCATAGTAAAGCATGTGGTCAAAAATCACGAAAAAACATCACAGTATAACATGACTACAAAAATCATGAATAAAAATGCAGTTTAGCATGTCGTAAAAAACAAATCATGAAAAAAAAACTTTTGCACAAATGCATCACTTGTCATGCGTAACTGTGAAATTATAAACATGTATATTATCATAATTTTGAGTATGAGTTGTGTAAGAGTTTGTTAAGAGGTTTTTTTGTTAAACATGAACCCTGTTTTTGGATTCTTCATTCACATTGAAGTTTTTTTAAAATTCAATGTTGTTACACAGGTTGAGACATTGATATACAAATGATGATTTTGTGGATGAAGTATGTAGTAAAACTCATGGCACGTAACAATCAGGGATTCTTCCTCACAGCTGAAGTTTTTTTGTGTTGAATTATCTTTGGTTTTGGATGACTGTGATTCCCAGAGTCAGATTTTGCTGGATTACAAAATCTCGTTGCCTCTCTTGGTGGATGGATTTTGCTCCATGACAACTAAATCCATTCCTTGAGGAAGACTGGTTGAAAGCTCAGCATAAAGTTTGCAAGCAAAGAGTTGCAAAGAGTTTAGATTTTTTGTCAAATACATATACATATAACACTTTGCACCTGATAGAAACATGTCTAAAAATCTTTATTGTTGATGACATGAGTGCAGTTTCATGTGCAGGCACTTTAAGTTTGACACTTTAATCAGAGCTCGATTTTGCAGCTTTACGTCTTACTGTAGATACCTTGCTCTCAGAGAGGCTGGTTCTCTGGCTCCAACCGTTGCAGCCTGAGCTTATTTTTGCCTCCGGAGCAGCTCTGCCTCGGAGAAATATTTGTATAACTAAAACTCCAATCTGTGTCTGCAGCTGCACTGTGCTATTTAACCGCCTTGATGATTTGGGGTGGATGTAAACCTTGGGGCCGCAGACAGGCGCGGGCCTCACGTCGGGGTGTCGGGTGACACCCTGAACCTTATCTTGTTGCATCGTCTGTCATATCTAATATTTAGATGTTTTCACAGTGGCAATTTATTGGCTGAAAAACGGGCGAGGAGACAGATGCGCATTACTCTGCGTGACCCGCTCAGCAAGCCATCACAAACATAATCTGTAGGAAGGTGAAAGGGTCGCCTGCATTTGTTGAACAAACAGTGACACAGTGAGAGAGAGAGAGAGGGAGAGGGAGATGCAACAACTTGATTGAACTCATGTTTTTGATTTCTATCTTTTTTTTTTTAGATGTGTTTTAGTTACAGTTTCTTTGCTCCTATGATGCGTTTCTGTGCATTTTATTCCAGCCATTAAGTGTTAACCTATTTTTAACCAGTTCACTGTAAGTCCAGTTCCTTCAGTCAGTGTATATAAGTGTCCTACAGCTCATATCAGTCTATCATCTGTTTACTGTCCAACCTCTTTTGGTTTTAAATAGCACGTCTGAACACATATTTGATACATTTCAACAAAATCTGGTACGAACATCCATGGTCCTCAGAGGATGAATCCTATTGACTTTGACTCGCCAGCAGCTCAGATTTTCCTCTTATATTTCAACATCTACTTGATGGATTGGAACTCAGTTTGATGCAGGCATTCGTGGTTCCCAGATGTTGCATCAAAATGAAAATGTAATCTTCCCCAGCAGGTTGAAATTTTTGATTTTGTGTTAAATATTTCTACAACTTGTCAATGTATCATCATACAACGCTTAGTATGATATCTTACAAAAGTAGAAACACAACAGTTTTGTACGACATCCTTTGAATTAGCACCGTGCAAATTATGTTCCAGCCTAAATGTAAAATAATATGAATAATGTAAAGTTAAGGAGGTTAGGTTCAGGTCCTGTGTTTTGTGACCCATCAAATGCCTCCTCTTGGTCACTGATTTCGGTGTAAAACACCGAACACAAAAAGTCACCTTTTGTGGTGGTATGATGCATGCCGTGTGCCATCAGTTTATAACGTGGCAGGATTTACTCTAGGTTTGATACGGCATGTATGGACTGTATTTCACCTGTTGTGGCAGTATGATACAGCGTTGTTGGTAACGACATAACTTAAGGAGCTGTAAAGTCCCTTTGGGACAGAAGGGAGGGGCTGTGGATAGATCCAACAAACCCTGCACATTCACCTGGTAGCCTGCTGATCACTTGCAGTATGAATTTTAAGCCATACCATGATGTTTTCTTTTCTGAATAAACATAAATACGAGGTATTTAACCAACAGTGTATGTTTATTTTGCAGAAGCCTGTATGCATATAACAAGCAGGAACTGTACATTTCCTTTGAAATCAGAAATATATATTGAAAAGACACAATGCATTTAACAGGCATTTAACAGGCTTAAATTGAAACTACATCCCAACTTTGCTGCTGTCAGTCAACACATCTCAAGTTAGACATCCCTTTGTGACAAGGAAGTAAAATAAAAATATTATAAATATAACATACACTTAACCTGATATTGAATTTTTAAATTTTTTAGCTTGGCCCTTTTTTTAAGTGGCTAAAAACCAACCATTTGAGGTAGTACTTGCTCAGGGCCATTTCATTTTATGCAGAAGGTTTTCTATTCTCATGTTTAATGTAAAGAAACATTGTGATTTAGTCTGTAGGGAACCATTATTCTATAGCCATTACATTGTGCAATCAGCTCTGTAATGATATGTTAAATTATGTTTGTGCATATCAGAGTAAAGTATGCCTGTAGTTTATTGTGTCTCGTATTTGAATGGAATTAAAAAAGTACCCTTACCCCCTGTCTGCAGCAGTGGTACGAGTAAGAGGAACAAATTTGTGAAAATTTTATTTGGGTAGAGAAAATCTGTAACTTTCCACCTCTGCCCTCAGCTCAGCTAACCCCGAGGATCATGGGAAAGGTCCCTTTAAAAGAGTGTGACCAATCCAGCAGGGCAAGAGCCAGGTTAAACAGCTGTACAAGCATTATGATTTTAACAATAAGATCTCTGGAATCTGGCCGCAGCCATTAAAATCCTATGAAACACAGCAGGGGCCAAAGCTTTTTCCTGGTATGCCTGTTTGTGTGTGTGTGTGTGTGTGTGTGTGCGTGCGACGTGCCTGTGTGAGAGTACATTCATACATGCTCCAATGGATTTGTTTCCAGATGTGTAATTCCCTGACTGGTACCAGAGCCGGTACGTTGCTTTAAACGCTGCGTTTTGTTAAATCATTGCAATCCACCCGTAGCACTGACTCGGGAGTTCTGTTCAAATTTCTAATCATCTTTAAAAAACAACAGCCAAAAGGAACAGTCGGTCACTTTGAATAACTTAAAGGTTTATACCGTTGTGCCGCGGCCGCAGTGCGCTCTCTTGTGACTGGCATGTTTACCAAACGCTGTAATGGCATCATTTTCTGCTATGCTGCACTCTTCAGCAAAGCAGAACAGTTTGTTTTATTTCAGAATGGCAGGAGGTTATACAACAAAGTCATACTGCAGCAAGAAAGCAGGCATCCCTGGGTACATGTCAGAGTTTCCCACCCGAGATATTTTTAGGCACAAAACGGGAACATTCAATGAATATCTGCGTCGCCGACTACACTATTGTGTAACAGAGTGATGTATGTATGCCAGTGTTTCCTTTACATTTTAAATAAGAACAGAGCATTTTGGTACACAACTTGTTTCACTTGGGTGGGTTGGTTTCAATTTACAACCCAAATCATTTCAGTCTTACACGCTTTAATTACAGTTTACATTAACTTTAGCATGAAGGATGCACAGATTTGATTGGCTAAGTAGCATCACACGAGATGATTTAATGCATGGTCTGTGAAAGTGTGCTAGTACTCCAGATCGGTCATGGTCTCAAGACTGGTGTCAAGACCACTTTTAGAGACTCGCGAATTCGTCTCGGAATCAAATTCATTTTGACTCGGTCTTGTCTCTGTCTCTGATTTAGCGGACTCCAAATTTAGTTAACATAATTATTGTGATTGGATGTAAAACTTCCTTCATCGAATCAATCATCGAATGGTCAAGGCCATAGACTGTATATAAAGATGGACGACACGCCCCTACGTCCCGACATGCTGAAGTGAGGTTAAAATATCCTAAGTATGGGTGTCGCTATCTTGAGAGGGTGATGTCATTTAGAGCCAGCAACTGTGCAGTTGCGATATCCGCGGTGGGGGAGTTTCCTGCCAAAACACCCGTCCGACCGAGTGCACGGATTGGCTGTCACGGCTGTCAATCATGGCAGAAAAGTCCCCTTTTGTATAATTTAATTACTCATTAAACTGAACTTATCATCGAGTGATGAGAACTACCTTCAGTGACAGAAACCATCTTTGGGAAAAAAAAGTTTGGCATTTACTTTGAGTTTTTAGTTTGGCCTATGACCATTCACTAACATAAAGGTGCGGGACTTTGGACCTGTGCTGCAGTCAGTCACCAGGGGCGATCGAGATTGAATAACCTCACTTTTGGGGAGCTGAGGCCTGCATCACTTATAGCATTATGTGAGTGATAGCTTTTCCCAAACTCCTGAATTATCAATCTGATCTATTTGGTGTGTCACATATATTCAGTTGATATTCTGTGAAACCAAATAATCCCGCTGATCAATCTATTACTAATGTCACAAACAACACTATCAGAGCAACACACAGTGTGTCATCATTTCGAGGTTTTTCTTGGATGAAGTTGATACGCCGGCCATAATGAGTTTTTGACCAGTACAAAGGAGGCTCTGCTGCTGTCAGTCAAAGCATCTCTGTGATAAGCAAAAGTCATTTGGTTGACTTTGAAACCCACCCCCAAGATGAAAGAGAACGTGTTATTTTGGAGCGGTGTCAGTTTAACAGCAGCTGATCAGATCATAATCAGACCATATTATGTTAAACAGCAGCGAGCAATCACAGGTTGAGATAATAATGATGTTTTCCCACTCTGAATTATGTTGTAATTATAGCATTATGAAACTGCTCCTGCTCTGTATTATTAAAGATTCATGTTTTTCCCTTTAGTTTTGGGCATTACGTACAACAACAGGTCCACCATCAGCCCCTCCTGTCTGTTCTCATTGTGTTGCCCTCCCTGATCAGCTATTGTGTGAGAAATTATTATTTTCTTAATTTTCAAATCAACTGAAAATTGTTACACAGTGAAAACAAAAGTGACACTTATGCAGATGCTCTACAGATTATTGCAAATTCAGGAGATTTCCTCACACAGTGTCTGACTTGTCAGCTTGTCCACTATAATATTCAGTCACCTGTATTTATTTAGTTATTTTAAAGAGAAACACATGGCAGTTTAGAAACCAGAGGAAAAGGTTTGCCCTGTATGTTTCTACAAACCATAAATATGTTAAATTTGCATGTTTCATACATATAATACAAGCGGCAATCTCAATGTGGAAGCACCAAAAACTGCAGTTCCTCTAATGGCCACTAGAGGCTGTCTCTAAAACAGAGTCAATCCCCATAGACCCCCATGTTAAAATGCCCAACTCTACAGCAGAAATAAACATGTTCACAGCCTGGTACAATAAACAATTTTGGTGTCAATAGCTAATTTCAACATCCCTGACAACTGTAATGGTTGTGATTTTTTATAAACTCAGCCCTCTCTTTTTGATTTAGGCTTTAAGTTACACATATTCTGTTTCCCCACGGCACAAAACCCCTGCTAACATCTCCCCACCATTCGTCGACGCCCAAGCAGCGCTCAAACATCGATCCAAATCTGTCTGAACAGAGTTTGAAAGAGAGAGAGGTGGAGGGGATGGTGGATGGGGGGACACCACGGTGACTGCCAGGCTGCAGCTTACAACAAAACCAAATAATTTTGGGATTCCTTGCTGTTTTTTTCACTGAGGACAGCGCCACCAAAAGTGGTTGTTTTTTACAGACACTGCACAAAAAGTGTTTAAGCCAAAACATGACATAACCAAATGTTTTTTTCTTAAACCTAACCACACATTCATTTTAATGTAAAGTTTCAATGTATCTGCCAAATAGTAAATCAGTGCCTTATGGAGAAGTGATGGGATTAATTAAATTAATTTAAATGTGTGCTTCTTCTCACCCCTTTTCAGATATGTTAACAAGTCATCTTTATGTGTTACGTTGTCTTTGAATATCACTTTTTTTCTGTCTGTCTGCTTGTTTGTATGATCATTTCCTTTTTTCTTTTTTTTCATATTCAAAATACATTTTCAAATCAAATCAGATAATAACATGCAAATGTAATGCATCTGTTGTTTGCAGAAAGGTACAATGCCAACATTTATTTTTCCCATCGGTTTGTAAATGGCTACCCTTAGATAATAGTGTGCTTCCTGCTCCTTTTCTCAGATGGATGAAACACATCTCACAATGAGGACAATCTACCTCGAATTTCACAAGCTTCTCACAGTAGTAATATTTGTGTATGTATGTGTGTTTTTTAGTCTTAATGAGGACATAAAACGTAATCAGGGAGCATCTGACAGAGCTTGTTAGAGGGAACTTTCTTTTAAAGGAATAGGAGCTATTACCTTTTCTTTCTCCAATTTAAAGACAATTATCTTAGCAGCAGCTAACAAGAGAAACATGGGGTTAGGTTACATGGTAGCAAGCAAACACCCACATGTTCGGCAGCTGAGTTGTGTTTACATGTGGATGGATCCAGTATCATGTACTCAGAAGTGGAGCAATTCACAAATGTTACCAGATTTAAAGGTTTGTTCATCCAAAATTAATCACAAAAAAGCTCCATTGACTGATATAAACTAATAAACAACAATTCGGCTTGATTAAAGGCGAGCAGTAACACCTGTTTACACCTCATCTTTCCCTTCTTTTGCAGGAGTGGTTCACAGATGACTGTAAGTTCAGGGAACGTTTCCAGGAGAACAGCTACAACACTTACGCCTCAATAATCCACAGGAACCACAGGACTGGTCGCGAGTGGTTCGTGGCCCTCAATAAGAGAGGGAAAGCCAAAATGGGCTCCAGCCCTCGGGTCAAATCCCAGCATGTCTCCACGCACTTTTTGCCGAGGGTCAGCCTGCACGACAAGAGCGAGCGAGGCTTCACCATCACAGACAGGAGCAAAGAGCGGAGGAAAACCCCGCCGCCACCGCCGCCAAAACCTCCTGTGGCAAAGGTCGTACAACCAGCGACACCACCGAGACGTACACAAGTCAAGTACTGGCCCAAGTATCGGTTTGGATAAATGTCTATCTGGGGTACAGAGTTCAAAAACACTTAAACATACAAGTGATGGACGAGCCCAGATAACTGATAACGGTCATTTCTGACATTCAAAGCATTCCGGGTATCTGTGAAGTGTGTGAAAACCTCAAAGGGCTGCCAGGTGCAACTATTGAGCTTCTCTTTAGCGAGGCTATGATCGTAGTTGGGAGTTTCCGCTCGAGCTGATGACGCTCCGTCCTGTTTTATGTTATCATTTGTGTACATGGTGAACATTAGCAGCACCGCAGGCTGAGAAAAGGTCCTTTAAAAATATCAGTGTTAAAGCTGAAATCCATAACTCTCATACTCTTGGTGAGACGTATTTGAATTTAATTTTAAGTTGTGCATCAAAGAATGAAAGTCGTCCATGTTTGTTTTGTTTCTTGCTAACTGAACAAAAATGTCTTCAAATACTGATGTCATGCTGTCCGTTATTTGTTCGTTAGTGGGAGGCTGTACAATATTATTTTGGGGGAAAATACAGACCTTTTTTCAAAAAAATTTTTTGTTTTTTCTTCATCACAGATTTCTAATTTAATTCCACAATTTTTATGCTTCGAGCTGGCAATAGCCTGTCTGTGCGTCCCCATTTTTGTAAAAGCAATATCTCAAGAGCATCTTGAGCAAATTTCTTCAAATTTGGCACAAATGTCCACTTGGATTCAACAGTTTTGGTGATTAAAGGCCAAGGTCACCTTGTATTTCTGATTTTTATGAACAGACTATCTCTAGAGGGCCATAAGGGAATTTCCACAAATTTGGCACAAATGTCCACTTGGACGTAAGGATGAACTGATTAGGATTTGGTGGACACTGTTTCCTCACAAAACATGTTTTTGTCCATAACTCAAGAAACCATTCACTAATTATTACAAAATTTCACACAAATGTCTAATAGCTTATAATGATGTAGTCTGACATTTTATATCCAAAAGGCCTAAAATCAGCTTCATTGTGACATCATAATGTTCTGCAAAAAACACATTTCTGGTCATTATTCAACCTTAAAATCTTAAAAACCTTAAACATTTTAAAACTGTGCTGATTGTAAAGTTCTTCTGTGCTGCTGGTTTGAAGATTGACCATCCATGTTATAGCTTCTTTGCAGCAACATTTGAAACACTGTCAACTTTAATGACAACATATGAGTGTGGACAAACATGTTTTACAATTTTTTCATGTGAATTTTTTTAACAGTCCAACATAAAGTGATAAAACTATAACAAATCAGAATAGGGTGACAGATTTTGTAAAATGAAAATCATGTCGTCAGCTCTGGGTTGAGCAGACGAAATAATTCATTTTATTTTATCATATAACACAAGATGTGTTACATTAAAAATACAAAGAGTTAAATAATTGTTAAAATGTTAAGATAAATATAAAATGCGGAGGGAGCTACAAAACATCGCTGTAGAAATGCTCAACTTTAATTAGCACAGACAAAAAGTCTACCACCATGTTCTAACATCTGACAGCACTCCGCCACACAGATGACAAAAATATGACAGTTAAACAAAAAAATAGGGTATGGATTTCAGCTTTAAACCCTGAAAAATAATTATATGAGACACAAAAGCTCTCTCAAACCTGGAAAGTGCTTCAAACATGTCTCCTGCCTAAACACACACACCGACCAACTGTCCCTGTCCTTACACCAGATTTGTGATAATCATCATGAAAATGAGGACTGCTTCTCTGGAGACTCTCCTCCTCCTCCTGGACAGCTGTGAGGGATCAAGGAGAAAACTGTCCATCAAAACTATCATTTTAGCAACCGGCTGTCCCTCGAAAAATCCAGAGTCATGACCTCACGGCATTCCCCCCCAGGAGGAGCGCGCACCGCCGTCACCGCAGGGATAAAGATGCCGAGGAAGAGCGGTCACTTGGTTTCGGGAAGGTTCAAGCTGTAGGTGTATCAGATGGCAAACAGCCGTGGAGCGGCCATGTAGGAACATACGGACATCTTTTGGGGGGGTTGGCCTCCAGAAGAGCCTGAACTATAAATGAAATATTGTGATATTATAATTATTTAATTGTTGGAATTACTTAAGCTTGGGGTACAAGGACAATTTTTAAAACCTGTGTATTAACCTATATAGGAAACTAATCCAAGTACAGAAATTCACAATGTCCGTCACATTTTTATTCACAACTGAGATTCAAAATCTCAAACATATGCATCATCTGAAATGAGTTTGTAACAACAAAGAGTTAAAGTATAAAACATGTATCTTTACATTTTGTATGTACACTTCAGTCATCTACAACCCGGTCACCAAAAACGTTGACATTGTACGTTTCTGCAAACCAGATGTAAAAGATACATTGACAAAGATCATGTTTGGGCCTAAAATACCAGATTTTGGTTTTACTGTCGTTGCTGCTGATGTTTTGCAAAAAAAAAAAAAAACCTGTTTTGGTGTGAAAAAGCAGACAAAAATTCCTTTAAAGAAATTTTAGAGCAGCCCCCAAAAATGAAGACAAAACCTCGTGGGTGAAGATTACAACAAAAGAGTCGGGGAAGAACAAATATCTTCTGTTAAATGCTAAAGACTTCTATTATAAGGTTAATGCACAGGTTATAACACACACACACACACACACACACTCACAGTGTGTTACCCAGTGTTTTTGTCTTCGTCCAGGCAAAGTGAAATGCTCCGCGGCTCTTTTTAACTGTTTGTTTTTTTAATGATCCTCTGTGATGTCATCATGTTGTTTGGTTCTCACATCCCAAAGAAATATTTTTTCTACCAGAGTTTTGTTTTTTTTTTTTAACAAAAACTTATGTACAAAGAGTTTTTATGTAATAAGACTATTAAAAATAAATATATCAGTTGATGTATTGCGTTGTATTTGGGTAAATGGCTGCAGCAAGCAGCACTTTCCTCAAGGAATCAAAGAGTTTCTGATGTGTTTATGTTTGACGAGTTTGAAGAGACTACCTTCTTTTAATGAATGCTCAGTCTCTTTTCCACAAAACACCTGTGAAAGTCGTGATAAGATGTCACAGACACATGAGAAGTTGTTTGATGTCAACATGTTCATAAATGAGAAAGCTTCTGAAATCACAACCTTGAAATGTGTGTTTTTAAGGTATTAGGTCACTGATAACAATGCTAAGAGATTCACTAAGGTACCGAAATCACAACCTTGAAATGTGCTGAAGTCAATAGGTGACTGATAGTGATGCTAAATTTCACTAAGGGCTTTTTTTTAACTAACAACTGTGACAGTTGTGACAGGATGTCACAGACACATGAGAAGTAGTTGGATGTCAATATGTTCATAAATGAGCAAGCTACTGAAATCACAACCTTTAACTGTGTATATTTAAGGCAACTCTTCACTGATAAGGGATGCTGATGCTAAGGGATTTTCTGAGATCTCTTTTCCAAAAACTAACAGCTGTGAAAATTGTGATAGGATGTTACATACATGTAAGAAGTGCTTTGACGTCAATATATTTGAGAATGGTAGTGAAAGGTAGTGAAATCAGGACCTTGAAATGTGCACTTTGAAGGCAATAAGTCAGTGATATTAATGTTAAGGGAATTTCTGAGGACATTTTTCCCGTTAAGTAACAGCTGTGAAAGTTGCGACAGGATGTCACAAACACATGAGAATTGGTTTGCTCATAAATGAGCAAGCTACTGAAATCACTACCATGAAATGTCTCTTTGTAAGGCAATAGTTCACTTATAATGAAGTTAAGAGATTCACTAAGGGCTCTCAAACAGCTGTGAAAAACAAAGCTAGTTATTGAAATCACAACCTTTTGTTAACTACTCTCAATGCTGCCTATATATTTGTCATTCTGTCAAGGATTAAGAGAAAAAAACTCTATAATTCTAATAAGTATAATTTGCAAAAGTGCTGCATAAAGAAGACCTTAAACATGACTGAAATTATTTCATGAAATCATTAGAAAATCAGGTAACATGAGTCAGAGAAGGAAAGAGACAAATCGCCATGAAAAAGCTTGTTCTACACAGGATAAGAACAAGTTGTGCATTTATTATTTATGCTGCTGTTAAATAATGAAGCAGGTCTTTATTTCTAGGTAAGAAAACACTTAGTGACCTCAGAAATGTGATGCAGCTTGCGTGACAGTCTTCATTTGAAGCCGATCTTGAAGGAGCAGGTTCCCTCGCCATCCCTGCTCACTCGCCTGCCAGCTGCCTCCCTTTGTCTTACTTGTCTGCCTGCTTGCGCTCAGGTCGGCCATAACTTACATGGCCGTTGCATGAAGGCACGCTCATAAGAAAATTTTAAATCATTACCTCACTTTCCATGGACGTCAGTGCAGAGCCATTAAAAGTCATGCTGTATGAGAAAATTAAACAAAATGATAGTAAAAGATGATAATGACAGCCAAGAGTCACAGTATTTTTGTTAATGGAGCCGAGGACATTCCCACTGAACATTTATTCTGTATTTTACAGTCAGTAGAGGTGCCAAATAGTGTAGATTTGCCAAGATTTAGGGACTGACATCATGGGACTTAATAACTCTGTCATCTCGTACATTATTCCAGATTTAGGCTCAGTATAGAGTTCATATCCCTTTAAAGCCTGCTCAGTGGTTTGGTGGTGCATATTTTGCGTCACTACATCTTAATGAAAAATGTGTCGAATTTAACTCAACCTGATTGAGCCATCTCTGCCATTCGGTTTAGCTTTGTTATGCTAAAAATATCCACTAGATGTCGCTGTGTCTTTAAACAGAAAAAAAAAAAATCATGAGGCATGAGGGCTCTGTGTGGAGGGATTTTCAAAGGCAGGCGTATTTATTCGACATCTTATACTTTCAGAGGTCTTAATGAGTAAATTTATGTAACTTTATACAAAAATAAAAATCTCATAATTGTCAAATAATATTTAAAAACATGCTCTACCAAATGGTTGATCTGACCTTCAGTGGTAAAGGTAATGAAGCTAAGCTAATCAAACTAAAATTGACTATTTGCTAAGATATAAATGAACTTCTGATCATTCATTGTTGTTAAATGAAACATTTAATGTTATCCATTAATTTTACAGTGACAAAAATATCCACAAGTATGATTTTTTTACCGTCTAAAACAATGTTTAATGGCTGAGCTGGCTTTTTGTATTACAATGAATGATGCTAACATGATAAATTTACATTTTCTATGAAATAAAAAAGAGGATAAATATTCACCGTTTTTAATTCCATATTTCTAATGTTAGTCCATTATATATTTGGTAAAAGAAATTATATCAGTATGTTTTGTATGCCGTAATGATAAAAGTAGTGATGCTAAGATGATACATTTACATTTTTTATTAAATAAAAAAATACCATATTGTATATCATATATCAAGTATGATTTATTTTGTCGTTGTTTTTTCCTCTTTATTTTACCATTTTCATTACATTATCATTACAATGAAAATAGTGACAAAAACCTGGCATTTGAAGGATTAAAATTCTGAAAATAAACAAATATTTTATTTTATTTTATTGTTGTTTTGCTCACGTGTCTTGTATTATTTTATTTATTTAGAAAATAATAATAATCTATAATACTTTTTATAGCCTGATTCTGACTTTGTGTATTTGGTGTGCAGGGTGGCATGAATGAGTAGTTGACGCCTCACAATAAATAAATAAATAAATAAATACATAAATAAATAAATGAATAAATAAAAGTAAATGTTGCAGCTAATCACTGACATATACCAGGCTGTGATAAGAACAAACAATCAAAAACAAACATAGCATGTGGTATATTGAAAATAATTCATTTTATATTCATTATTCTTCATTCTTTTTTTTCCTGAAAATAAATGAATATTTGATGTTTATGATTAGGACTGAAAATTAAATCTGTGAAAGTAGAAAATAATATTAATGCATACGTTTTTTTAAAGCTTGATTTTGAAAAGCGAATTTTGACGCAGAGTGATACGAGAAGTTTGAATATTGTTGTTTTTTTGTTTGTTTTTTTTTGCTCACGTGTCTTGTATGATTTTTATTTATTTTTTATTTATTTATTTATTTATTTATTTATTTATTTATTCAATTATTTATTTTACGTGCTTGTGTTTTGCTGTGTTTGGGGGGCGTGAGCCGTGTTGTCTTCCGCTTCCTGTAATGAGCCGCCAAACTTTATATGGCGGTTGCTATGGTAGCAATCTTTTACAACAGAGAAAGCGTTAAGATGGAGCTCACCACCGCTCGTTTCCACGATTCAGTGACACAGTTTTAAACTCTACGAAGATTATCTCGACTCCAAAGTCACGCCAATGGACTTGTTTTACTTAAACGTGAGTCATTTTGGTACCAACTACTGACTTTAGCCCTGTAGCGTTAGCTAACTCTTCCCCAGTTCCGTACTTGTCTGTTTTGCACACGACTTCAGAACCGCGTTCACTAAACTGTTAGTTTAAGGTAATCGTTAAATATAATGTAACAGAGAAACTTATTAAAAATAACTTAGTCTTTTCAAAATCAACTAGTTTTCATTTGTAATTCGGCTTGTAACAAAATTCAACAACTCGTTGTTATTGATAATGACACATCATTTTGTTCGGATTTGTTGCTGTCGAGACCGCAGCGTTGTGAGGACGGTAGGAAGTAGGAAACACGATTTTTAACGTTGACTTGTAATAAATGTATTCGCCGTTTACTAAATTAAACATGCCGTATTAAAAATCATATGTTTAAGATTGTTTAGTGGATTTTATAGACATTTTCGAGCTATGCCTCTCTTGCCGGTGAAGAATATAATACACTTGGCAAAAAAATGAATGGAATCTGGCGTGTGGTCGTCCTGATACACGAAATGACCTATTCGGTGGCAAATAAGCTTAAATTGAGTCTTTTTTTTTTCAGTTTAAAATTGCAGTTGTTTTCTTGGCAGTTGTTATTAGCGCACATTAACTCTTGCTGTTATAAAGGAGTATATTTATAGTGGCAGTAAAGCTGGCCTTGTCAAGTTTTGTTTGGTGTAGTGCGTTTGGTCGGACGCTAGGTGGCAGTGATTATCTAGTGTGGTGATAGGGGTTTAAACTTTGGCCTTATCAAACAGCTATCACCAACCCTCATTTAAAAATACATATATTATATACCGGTATATAAATATATTTATTTTTATCATACCTCACCCAGTCATTGAATTTTATAATAATAACAAAATAAAAAGTATCAGAAAATCACCTGAAAAAAGCCAGAAATCCACAAAAACACCCCCCCCCCCATTCATTAACAAAATAAATAAATAATATATTACTACTACTACTCCTAATAATAATAACAATAATGATAAATAACAATAATAATAACAATAATGACATAACGGGAAATTAAAAAAAATGCTTAAAAGTCATATCATAGAAATTCTCTAAAATAATTAAGCCCTGCCATAGTATGGTAACCTGGTATACCCTGCCTCTCGCCTTATCTCACCTGGGATAGTCTCCAGACCCCTGTTACCGCTACTGAACGAATGAATAAAAGATAATTAAAATGTATAATTGTAATTATTATAAATATGTAGTTGTCTGGGCATTTTCCCTTGATTAAAAAAAATCAAAATCCATCAATTTACAAGGGTGTAACGATCCATCGATCTGCATAGATAAATCGATTAAATGAGCAACGATCACGTAACATGGATGTAAAGTGTAAAAATCCAGATCATCCGCTTTCCAGCGCGCCCTTATTTTGAAAGTCTGTGTCACGTCACACAGCGTCCGGCAGATGATGGTGAGCAGCTGAGAGAAAGATGATGAGGAAATATTACTATTATTTACTCCGGAATAAATCATGAGTGTGTAAATGTTTTGTTTTAGGAGAAACTACGAGTCAAGAGAAGGCGCACGTGATATGTAAACAAAAGCCGTACTGAGGAAACAGGAAGTGTACCTTCCGGGTCGCATCACTGACTTCTTGGTAACGTTTCGTTAGCTGCTCTGTTTCAGCAATGTTGACTGAAAAAACGTGCATATAAGACTGAAAGCCATCCGCGCAGTTCTGTTAGGAGATGCAGGGACTTAAATAGCGGTGAGTGAGTGAAAGCATAAATAATAGTAAAGTGTTTAAGTCATAGAGTAGAGGAAAGTCCGCTAGCCGCTAAGCTAATTTCTGCAATGTAACATGCCATCGGCTTATGCTACTAACATTAGCATGTTGTATATGTGGGGAAATGTGACCTACAAAAGACAGTTGCTTTGTCTATGATCCTTGATAGTTATTATTGATTTTGGAAAAGTTTGTCCTCATGTCAGACAGCCCTGAAGGTTCAGGAAGAAAGATCATGGTGTGATTTACAATGAAAACATTTTTTTTCCAGAAAGTGTTTCCAAACAGAATGAACCAGTTTTAATTATTTCCAGTTACATACATATTGTTTTTATCTTTTCTGGCCAAAAGCAAAGAAAGGGGTGGCAGCTTCTCCTGTAACCGACTGTGTTAAATGAATGAAATAATATCAGCTCATATCAATCGCAGCTCCCAAAATTGAATCGAAATCGTATCATGGTAGACTTTGTGATATCAGCAAATATAGTATTGTTGTCCAAAGTATTGATATTCTATCGCATCATGATGAAACTGGTGATTTTTACCCCTATTAATTTATTACAGTTAGCAGGGCATTTCTTGTCACGCTGCTCTTTGCAACTGCGGGGGGGGGATCTTAAAATCATAAGAATTCTGTAAAAAATCATTTTAAATGTATTATCATGATAATTATAAAGGGAGATTTTTGTACATTTCTCATTGCCTTTTATTCTATGTTTTTCAAAGAAAGCAAACCAATTTTCTCAAATTTGAGAGTTAAATACTTATGAAGGTGTCTTAACACAAGCAAGCGAAGTGATGTCAATCCAGGTTTCAAAGGGTTAAAAAGGAGGTGGTGTATGTGAAAAAATATCTATGATTATGATTTGACTTTATGATTTTTTTTATAGATCCACCCTCTTATTAAAAACATAAGGCAAGTGTGCTGTGCTCTAACCTTACTTAAATGTGGAGTCCTGTATTAAAACTTCTCTTAACTGGTACACAAACAGTTCTACATGTGCTTGAATTGTACCTGCTCCTCAGAAATGGACCTTCCTGCTCTCGCCCAGCAGATGGCACACTTGCTAATGATATGCTGAGCGGCTGGAGTGGGCCGCTTTGTTTGAACACCTGTGTCCACACAGAGAGGAGAACAGCTCATATCTGACCTGATAATCAGCTGCAGTCAATCACTATCAAACTCACTCACCCCTGTGTTGTGACACCACAGTCAGCCCAGGTCATCTAACCTGTGCAGTCCTGCTGATAAGGCTCAACTTCTGATAAATCAGCTAATTATAAATTTCCTTCTTATTCAGGACTTGTCACACTATGGCTAAGAACTCAGAACAGTGAAGAGTGTTATATTACAAGGTCAGTTTGCCAGGATAGATATTTGTGTGTATTAGAGGTCGTGGTGTGTCAACCGAAAGAAGCAGCTCATTCAAATAGACTTATTCAATGAGCCTTGAAAATGAAGACAATGATTTTCAGGCCAATTTTAGGACCGGCAAATGTCTGAGACTCATTTCTGGTGAGCCACATCAAAGTCGGAGGAAAATATAACTTTTCCTCTCGGGTGCGGACACAGCCCCGGCTGCTGGGATTTTGGGTAGGAGGACATGTGGCCGGAGCTTTGATCTGACAAGCCACAGGATTTGACAGCAAGATTTGGTTTTCAGATGATGACTTTATGGCTTGGCTTTAATGACGGCAGGTCCGCACACGGTGATTGGAATAATGTAGCTAACAATCCCTGCAGAGGCACTGACACACGCACACACACTTAGAGAGGAATGGACCTGTTTGTAGCCACAAAATCACACTAAACCTAAAATATTTAACTCTATTTCACTTTTTACTTAACTTTCTTCTGCAATAACAGCCACAAACTACACACTCTTTTATATGCAATAACACTTGAATATTTATACTTGAATTTATTAATAATAATTTATGCTGTTAAATTTTTTTTGTTTTCATCATTGCTTAGTCTTTTATTTTATTGTTTATTTCTTTGTATTTATTTGTTGCTTCTATTAGTTTTAAATTTTAAAATCTTATTTCATTTTTATTTATTTTATTTAACCGTTTTTTGTACAGGTAATCTCACTGAGACATGGGGTCTCATTCTCAAAAGAGGCATGTTTCAGACTACATACAAAATGACAAAAATAAGTTATGGATTTAACACCACGGTACAGACAACATTTGAGTGAAAGTACCAAGTGGAAGCAGATTAAAAATACTAAAACAGGAGTAAGTTTCCAAAGATACTGCTTTTACGGGGACCTACATACTTAGTTATGTTCCCTTTCATGTTTGTCTCATGTTTTTGAATGACAATGAACCTTCTTGAATCTATACCATTTCCAAATTTTGGGAAGGGAATTTAAATAACAAATTAAAACTAAAGGCCAGACTGGTGTGAAAACCCTAAATTTCACTGGCTGCCAAAGTTTCAAATTTCATTTATCAGAAGTTAACCCAATTGTCAGAATAAATTTTGGCATCCTGGCATGTAACATTTGTATGTTATGTTTGGGGTATGTTAAAACTTTAAGTGTCTCAAGTGTTTTAACAGTTCTGTGGTTAACATGTGGTTTGATTTAGGCACAAAAAATGGCTGTTGATGTCACGCTTAAAAACACACTTCTGCTGGAAATGACACTAATTTGTACTAAAAGATACCCAGCTTCGGTGGCACAATCTTTGCTGGAAATGCAGCTGACATCTCAAAAATACAAGATTTTCGTGTCATAATCACTGTTGGAAAGTAGATGTCTCACTAAAAAAACACCCAATTTTGGTAAAACTTGTTGCTTGGAATTTGGTTGAAGTCTTGTTAAAAATTCCAGTTTTTGGTGGCACAAACACAGCTGTAAAATGCTGCTGATGTCTTGTAAAAAACAGCCAGATTTGGTAGCGTAATTACTGTTTGAAATCTGTCTTGCTAGAGAGAGCCAGTTTTTGTTGCACAAACTCTGCTGGAAATGTCACCAATGTCTGGCTAAAACATACTCGATGGTGGCAGAAACATGACTGTCAGTGATGCTGATGTTGATGCACAGTTGTTACCGGAAATGTAGCCAATGTCTTGCTAAAAAAATACCCTGTTTTGGTATTACAATGGCCACTGGAAATGCCACCAATGTGTTGCTAAAAGGTGCCTGGTTTTGTTGTCACGACAGGTGCCAGTAATGTCGCCAGTGTCTTGCAAAAATCGGTCGGTTTTGATGGAAAATCTTTGCAAGGATTGCAGCCAGTGTCTCGCTATAAATTACTTGGTTATGGTGGCACAAATATACTTGGAAATACTGCCGATGTCTTGGAAACATAACCCAGTTTTGGTGCATGATCGTCGCTAGAAATGCCGCCAATGTCTCACTAAAAATATTCTTGGTTATGGTTGCACAGTCATTGCTGGAAATGTAGCCAGTCTTGCTAAAAAATACCCCGCTTTGGTACAACAATGGTCACTGGAAACGCCACCAATATTTTCTAAAAACACACTCTATTTTGGTGTCACAATTGTTGGAAATGCTGCTGATGTCTGACTATAAAACACCTGTTTTAGGGGGCACAGTTGCCGCAGACAGATACTATTGCAAATGCTGTTGGAAATGCTACCAATGCCTTGCTAAAAAACACCTGGTTTTGGTGTCATGATCACAGCTGGAAATGAAATTAATTGTTTAAATCATTTGTCAAGTAAATGGGCCGAATATTGTCTGGTTCCAGCCTCTAAAATGTGCGGATATGCTGCTGTTCTCTGTTTTATATCACTGTAAATTGAATATTGGTAGGTTGGGGGCTGTTTGGCAGACGGAACAAGCAAAAGGACGTCACCCTGAGCTTAGGGAAATTGTATTAGGCATTTTTCACTACTTTCTGACATTTAATAGTAATAAAAAATAGCTCTCCTGAAGTGGTGTCCAAGAAGAGCAGTGAAAAAATAGATCAGAGTATTCACGGCTCACCGTGCCAAAAGTCAAGTCTGACAAGATCTGACAATCTCCAGCCCTGACTGCAGGCCATTTCCCCTCTCCCCGCCTGACTCCTCTCCTTTTCTTTTCTCTCGCAGAGCAGGGAGTTGGCCCGCAAGCTGGTGGAGCACGGCCACAAGGGCACAGTCCTGAGCAGGGAGGAATTTGAGGAGAAGAAGGCAGCTGCACAGGCTACACAGGCTGCAGAGGCTGCGAAGAGCAACACTTTGTACAGCAGGAGCCGACCAATGTGAGTTAAATTCTCACCCGACCCACCATGCTCACTGAGCTGTTGTCCGCATGACTAACAGGGGAGACAAATTCACACCAACCACCGCTCAAATGCTAGAATACCAGGAGGTTTTGTTAAATTGTGAAGATTGCATCTGGCTGTTTTGAAGTCTGAATGTGGTCAGCGGATTTTGGAGTCAGTCAGTTAGTGTGGCGAGGAGGAGAAGAGTTCCTCTCCAGGTCTCTGCCTCTGTGTGTGTTCTGTGGTTCATTGTATTCACTTCTCATTCAGTGTGAAAGAATAATGTATAAGAAGAGTGATCATATATCTTCTCCTTAGTTTGTTGTGGTGGAGGCTGGGAGCTCTCCGTGCATCCGTTTCTGTACAAGTGCTGTGACGCCTGAGCCACTTTCACTTCCAGACCAGATCTAATATCTCAGGCAGTATTTATGTGAAAATATATGATAAAAGTGCAGCTTTTAATTATCCACAACTTTTTAAAAACTTGACTGTAAAACTTTGCTTAAATCATTGACCTCATCAGGCTTATATTTGGGACAGGCGTCTGTATGGAACCGGCTTTAAATTCCTTTCACACAAAACTTTTACTCAGCAAAGATGGAAAATACTATCAAATTATATTTTTAACCCTTTAAAACCTATGCAAACTGTTTTTTTTTATTTATTTCAAAAACATGGGAAGAAAGTAATGAGCAACAAAAGAGGAAATGACCTGAGCACAAGAAAATCACCTGGAAATGTGCCAAAAAGCCTAAAAAAAACAAGAAATTACCTGAAAGGTAATTTCTTAAAATATTATAGTTTATAGGACATTTCCCATAGGTGACATGGAGAGAGAGGAGATTACAAGCAGAAAAGGGTCAAAGCCAGAATCAAACCAACGGCTGCTGCAGCACGGACATAGCTTTTGTACACGGGGCACGCGCTCTAGCAGGTGAGCTATGGGTGCACCATAAAAGTGTAACTTAACTGTTTATTCTAAGAGTTTGCACTCATTCACAGCAGCTGCTCCTTTCATCCATTGATCTGATCGGATCAGATCAGTTATGAATGGATCGACTGATGAATTATTATCCACCAAACAACTCACAAACTGCTGCTGAGGGGAAAAAACTGCAAAAAACTCTGAAATTAAAGAGGGGACAAAAAAAGAAAAAAAGATTAATTGATTATCAGAAAGCTGGCAATCTTTTTTTTTTGTTGTTCAGCTAATGGATATCTGCATATAAATGCACAATCTGTTGTCAGTGGAACAAGGCGTTGACACAGAAGCATTCTGGTTTTCATTTGTTATAGTATATAGTATAGTATATAGTATAGTTATAGTTCGAGTAGTGTTGACCAGTCATGTTTGAGTAGGGGCGGCACGGTGGTGTAGTGGTTAGCGTTGTTGCCCTGCAGCAACAGGTTCGAACCTGGGTTGGGGCAAGGTTGTGCAGAGTTTGCATGTTCTTCCCGTGTCAGTGTAGGTTTTCTCCGAATGCTCTCCCGCTTCCTCCCACATTTCAAAGACATGTAGGTCGGTGACTCGAAATTATGAATGTTTGTCAGTCTCTATGTGTCAGCCCTGCGATCGGCTGGCGACCCGTCCAGGGTGCACGCTGCCTCTTGCCCAATGTCAGCTGGGATAGGCTCCAGGCCCCGCCATCCTTGAGACAAGCGGTTACGGACAATGAATTTGAGCAGCCTTTGGTTGCATGGAGGTAAACAGTCGATGTGGAGAACAAAAGAGAAGCAACACTTAGCCCTAGAAGCAAAATTGTCATCAGATCGATAGCTGATGGGTCTGAGATTGCTAATAGAAAAATTGCTTGTTGACTAATGTAGACTGCTGTTTACGTCCTACAATGGCCTGTCAGCAATCTTGTGACTTCAAGCATCACAATGAACCAGCTCTATCGAGGAGTGAGCTAAATTTTTAATATATACAATACAGTTCACAACATCTTTGTATTTTAGAGACATGTTTCTGTCGTCCTGCATTGATCGGCAGCTGTGGTATCTCGAGGAAAATGTAAAATGCTTTTTTTGGCTCAAGTTCTGGTCTGCTAATCAAGGCATGACAGGTCGTAAAATCTGAATCTTTTATAGCTGTATCCGGTTGTGGTAGTGGTTTGAGCAGCTGATATTATCCTTTATGATTGCATTTTTACAAAAGACACCATAAATGAGAGTAATCCATCAAGTCTGTGTCCTATATGAACAAGGCTCCTATTTGAACACGGCCTGCCCATCTGTCTGAATTCAAATAAAACTGGTTAACGTAAACAAGCGGAACGACAAAACTACAAACTGGAGTCCCCTATAAACTGCCCCCCCGCTCCCCTGTGGAAAATGATCACACAGATATTGTTCTCAGGCTTGATAAAGCCGTGTGGTTGTGGTATCTCCTTTGATGACGAGCCAGAACAGACTCCACACATACACACACACACACACAAGGTTTTGGATGTATCCAAACATTTACCTGCTAGGTGTTGAATTTGATTGAACCCTCAGATGCTTATCCAAACGTGCAGATGTCTCGCAGTTGTCCCCCCCTCCCTTCCTCCCCCAAACGTCTGTGAACATCAGTGACACTGGTGAAATGGGAGCCTCCACACCTGCAGTTACAGTGATATTAGGCCACAAAGCCTTTTATCTTGTCCCAACAGGACCCAGGGAAATGTTGTACGGGAACATGGGGATGTTATATACACAGTGGTCTGTTCCGGCTCCAAGATCTACATCCACGAAGAGACTGGTTCAGAGGCTGGTCGTAAGGGGTCCTGGCGATGTTATCAGAGACTCCACATTGACAACTTTAAGTTAAAGTGATTTTAAAGGAATAGGTTTGAAATATGGCTGTGAAAAGTTTGTAGGCTGCTTTTTTTGTGTCTGTCAGTTTGGATTTACAACAACCGTAAAATTAAGCATCTACGTATTCATAAAACCTTTTCTTTTTAAAAAAAACCCATTTTATTCGGATTTTTTCAATACACAAGCATACAAACCAAATAAATAAATAAATATTTTTAAAAAAAGAAGGCACTGCACATACATAAGAGAGACACCATATGGTTAAGTTAAATGACAGTCATTGGGTACTTTAATCTGATTCCTTTATTTTGACATTTGTCCACAGCTTTTATCTTTTTAAGTCCAATTTATATTCATGTTAATTCATATTCATTTATTGGCCAGGTTTTGTGTTATTACTACTTGTAAGTGCCTTATTTCAGGACAACTTTCACTGTCAATTTACAGTTTTTTTTAAGTAAATGTATTTATTAATTTATTTTTTAATATATTGTGTCTTTTCTGTCTTCATTGGGTCAAACGTTTTTCCACATATTCATTTCCATAAATAGATTTTCTATTTTTGGAGCTGGACTCTTTATTAGGAGCACTGTTGAAATATGCATACAGTTCGGGTATGCGTTGCGTCTCTTGGTGTACAGAGCATACTCTGGGCACAGATGGAGCATCAACACGTCAGGGGGATTGAAACTTCACTACTTTTTTCTGTACGGTCTAAAAGTCTGCATTTACTTGTCACAGCTTTTCCTCTCATATAACAATCTGATCTGATCTGATCATTTCTGAATGATCGACAGATCAGTTATCCACATGTGAGTAAAAAACTGTTGCTGAGGTTTCTAGAAACTCAGAGAGCTCCTTCTGTGCTACGTTCATAGATCCACAAAAACCTTTGAGTTTAGAGAGGGGACGTTGAATTATTCAAAAAGACACACATGCATTTAAAAGAAAAAACAAAACATAAAAAAAACCAAAGTCAGCTGTCGTCTCCTCAATCATTAAAAAGCAAAAAGCAGTATATGTATACATTGAGTTTACCTTCAGTATCCTAGCCTGCATCACAGAGAAGTGCTAACTTAGACATTTTATCTAGGATGTAATGTTTAATGTATATCTCCTTGAAATGAAGAAATTCTGAAACGATTGCATGAATGTCTGTGTCATAAAGCTGTTGGACCCGGCGTTTAAGCTGGCTGATGCTGCGCTATGATTGGTCAGTTTCTGTTTGAGGGCAGGACTCAGCTAAGGGTCATGAGTTTTCAGGTCCGCTTTCAGAGCCGCCTTTCAAGTGTACTGAAGAATATTCGATATTCAAATAACACATTTTCAGCTGAATGTTCCTTTAATTTTTTTCTGAAACCATTACAAAGCCACATTTGGACTGGATTTAGCAAAACCGTTGTAACTTTATATTAACCATGCTCATGTGTTTAATGGATGTCAACACTACAAGTGTAATAAGGGAGCAGATTTGTTTCCGTTCTGCCTTTTTATATTGAATTTGATAGGAACCACGTTCCAAAAAACATCACTTTGAAACAACAAGAGGAGATGTTTTGTGCCCGGTTTAGTTGTTTTCCATCTGCCCAGGTCATTATAATAACAGGGAGACATGAAATGAAATATTTGGTTCAAATACAAAACAGTCTGAAAATAGCCCCTTTTGGCTCACTTGTATGGGATTTTTGCCATTATCAATTATAGAGTAGCTTGTTTTTCATCAGCGATCTGCAGCTGACGGGTGAAAATGCTCCGTTAATAATCGGACATTGCTGGGAAAGACATCACTCACAACAGTTTTACAGTGTGTTGTTCAGAGCTGGCTGGACAGCAGCTAGTGGTTTTTGAATCCTCTCCAAGGTCATTAACCAGCAGCTAGGGTTTATGTTCTTTCAAAAGGAAAACACTTTACATTAAATTTGATCCTGTTCTAGACAAATGATTGATTATAGCATGTTAACGGGAAATTTTTAAAAATACTGTGAATCCTAAGAAACTTCTCTTGATGTCTTTTAAAACATGCGGAGAAGTTACAAGTTACCATGGAATTATCTGAAAATTAGCAAAAGAAAAAAGGGTTTAAAAAACCTACAAAATAATAATAATAATAATAATAATAATAATAATAATAATAATCTAAATAAAAATAAAGTTTTTTTTTATACAGCACCTTTCAATGCTAAGTTGACAAAGTAGGCATACAAACAAAAAAAGTGCAATTACAAGATTGGAATAAGTCAAATGCAGCTAAATGGAAACAAAGACGAGACAATTAATAAAAAATGTGAGAATAAGCAAATTAATGAAATTATAAAACAAACAACAAGGATAATTTTTTCTAGTTATATGTCTGTATGTCTCTATTTTATTTTCAGGGATTTTCTTGTCCCCTTTTCATTATTTCTCGCAATTTGTGGTACGTCTACCAAGTTGCTCATTGCCTTTTAGTCATGTTTTCAAAAGAAGTCAGATACGTTTGCTTAGGTTTAAAGATTTAAATGCATGTAAAAGTACCTGAATGCAGCCACAAAACTGATGTCCTACCAGGTTTCAAAGGGTTAAATAATAATGTGATGCTGCTGTCATTGAGGTCATTGAGGCTGTCATAGAGGGAAGTGAGGGTAAAGTATTTCAGTACATTTCTCCTGCTGTTAGGGCTGGGCGATAAA
Source organism: Plectropomus leopardus (assembly GCF_008729295.1). Lineage (NCBI taxonomy): Eukaryota > Metazoa > Chordata > Actinopteri > Perciformes > Serranidae > Plectropomus > Plectropomus leopardus. The sequence continues at coordinate 34,210,686 of NC_056468.1, read as the reverse complement.
ACGATAACGATATCTATCACGATATAACTTTTCCTCGATTGAAATATGAGATGTAGTTGATAGAATGTTGATAGAACGCATTCCAGCCATGTCCGCTCCGCTCTCATTGTCCGCCGGTGTCTCCTCCAGTGTCTCCGAATGTCCACTCACTCTCATTCTCTGCCGGTGTCTCCGACAGTAACCGCTGCTCACAGTAACCGCTGAACACCGGTGTAAGCGGCCGCCGTCTCCCCCCTCCTTCCTGCTCTGTGTGTGTGTTGTGTGTGTGTGTGTGTGTGTGTGTGTGTGTGTGTGTGGGTGTGTGTGTGGGTGTGGGGGACATGATGCCGCTGGATGCGGTTTGAGTTCAGGTGTAGTGAGTTTCCAGCTCGGTTATGCTGAAAGAATAAACTGATATCTGATGTTTGATTCCTTCCAACAACAAGCAGAACAACATGTAAATGTGCAGAGATCACAGCAGAGCCGTTACTTAGGGACGGTTCTGTAGCTGTGCTGCTTCCTGACATTTTCGGGAATGTTCCTCTCTATCGTTCCACTAGACCTCAAACAGAATATTATTTTCAGCATTGTTTTTGTACAATTCAGGTTGACATAAGAAGATAACAGGGGAAAAAAACAAAATCTAAAAATGAAATTGATTTTGCTCTTGAAAATGACTTGACTTTCTTTAAAAAGTGATTTTCAAGCTTTTTGTCTGAAATTCATTTTTTTAATGAAAATGCACAAATTAAATTCATATGTACTCACCTTATCTCAGCCTTTCATACCCTTAGGTAATAAAAAACAAACAAAAAGAAATTATAGGTAATCTGTATCTTATCGACCACAAGAAGCTGGAAATTATCGGTTTATCGGTATCAGTTGAAATAATCATTATCGTGCATCACTGGTTATGATATCTTCATATCTCACTTAGGAGTCAAAGGGAACCTTTAAGCTTGACAGAAATAGCGATTTGATGTATATTGTGATATATATCGATATTGACTGATAAGAAAAAAATGATCGTGATAAGTCTTTCTTCCATGTCGCCCAGCCCTACCTGCTGTTTGGATTATAGCTTCAGTGTAGGCGACTATAAACTGTCATGTTTTTTTTGTACTTTTTTTTAACATATATGACTTTGAACTAATTAACAGCTTTCATTGCTTTCCCACACTTGAAAATCTGACATCCTGCAAAATCCCCTTACAGGACAGAAAAAAAACCTGCACAGCATTTGCAGACTTTTTCCATCAGAAGTGGCAAGTTTGAGCTGCGTCCCCTCTCGCTGTCTAAATGCAGATTGCTCTTTCCTCTGTGGTTTTTCTGATTGGACTTCCACCAAACTGACCTCCTGACCTCCTGTTATGGTCACATTGTGAAAACACGAGCGCCAGGATGCAATGTACCACCTGCAGAGTGGCTGAGCACAATCACGACAGTGTTCTGAGTGTGGCCACAGAGACTGGCAGCTGTATGGTAAACAAAGTAGTTGTTCTTAGGTTAGCAAAAAAAAAAAAATCTGTCCAAACTTAAAAAAGGTAAGAATAAAAATGCATTTTTTTGTCTGCATCGTTTTAACAAACGCTAATCCTTTTTAATGAAAACGTGCACTTCCCTAAAGACCTTGCACCTTCATTCTTATTCTCTTTATTTAGTCATTTAGGTCTTTATTTACAACATGCAAAATAAAATAGGACAAAATAAAATATAAGTAACAAAAACAACACCAGAATATCCATTGGGCATATTTAGTAAACAAACAAAAGTATTTAATGTCCAAAAAGGAGTAGGAGGAAGTGAATACATATCAAATCCTACTCCTCTTTTCATTTCTATATTTAAAAAAAGTTAATGTTAAACATAAATATTCCCAATTTCTGCCCCAATATTCACCATAGACACCTTTGATCTCATCAAACAAGAATTAGGACAAAAATAAGAATAAATCAACCCGAATAAACAGACACACACATCAACACAAAACAAAATCACACTATCAAAACCAGCCCACCTGTCATGTATCATGCATTATATTGTATTTAAAAACATGTTTAATTTTATTATATATTCAACATGTTTTCATTTCCTCACTACAGCTGTTAAATCAACACCTTTGACTGTGATACAATGATATCTTGCTTTAGTCTTCACTGTTTCTTTAACATACAAATTAAATACAAATTAAATCTTGTAAACATTCTTTCATTTGAAACAGCTTTAGGTAGTAGATGTTTTTTTTTTTTTTAGCTCTCTACATTATTTGAACCGTTTTTAAATCAGCCAGATCTTTGAAATTAGGTTAATTTGAGTGTTGGTTCTCTGTCAGCAGTTTTGTCTGCAATTCTTGTAACTCTTCTTTGAAGGACAAAGATCCGATTTGTGGTTGTTTTATACGTATTTCCCACATTCCCACACAGTGAGTTACATATGAGAGTCCAAAGGAGCAGTACAGGGTGTTTAATGAGGTCTGTTTCAGAAGAACTTTGACTTTATAATATTGCAACTGACTTTGATATAATTTAAATGTGGTTTCCAGCATAGGTTATTATCTGTTATTACTCCTTTCATGGCATTGGGTAGCCATGCTGTTTTGGGAATGCACTTTGCCTTCCCTGTAGGCCTTAACCTATGTCTCCCACGGCATGTCTTTTTTCACTGTTCTGTCACTGCTCTGTGTTTTCCCCCCTTTCCTTTCTCTTCTTTTCAACCTCCCTGTGCTCTCTTGGAGACCTTTAGTGCCTGCAGGTGTATAAATAGAGCTGTTTTCAATTAAGGGCTAACCTCGCCTGTAGCGTGCATCTGATCAATGAATGCCCCTGCACCTGTGGTAATAAAATACCAAGGGAGTGGAGATAGTGCCGTGAATGCTAATCAGATGTTGCCCCGTTGTTGCCCTGTCTCATTCTTAAGGACAACACGCTCCTCCTGACAGCTTGGCTGTGAAAGAGGGGGGGCTTTGCCAGCACATCACAAAAAGACCAAACAAAAGACCTGGTGCGCTCATCAGACATAAGTGAAATACAATACTTGAATGAATGGGATGCTTAGTCAGTTGTGCGGTTGTTTGGTTTGGGGGAAGCTGGATGGGTAGTCAGGATCAACAAATAGTCAGAGAGCAGGGTTGGGTTCATAAAGCCGGCTTCAATTTCAAGTTGGTTAAATACCTGGATTTGTTAAGCAGAGTCTTATCCAAACTTATATCTATGTTTGTAGCAAAAAGTGACATATGGTTAGGTATTATCTAAAAAGTGAAAAAGATCATTTAATCTGAAAAAAACATGAGTTTTTAGTTTATTAATCTTTGAATTTTAGCCGTTAATGTTTGAATTTCTCAGAATGTTGAAAGCTGGACCTGTTTGCATGACTTTGCGTTGCTTGTGTGATGGTCAGAGATGTTTCTTTCAGGTAACAAAACTCTGCATTCATGCACTGTAGGCTTTGCAAGGAGGTGATTTGATTTGATATAAAGTCAGAGACAAACAAGGGGAGCACTGCTGAGCAGACGTGAGGCCTCCGTTTCCTCTCAGCTCCGGCTCTGGCTCGGGCCCAGAAGTCCGTGTCAGCATATGTCCTGACCTCGCGTGCTCACGGCAGCCCAGCGAGGTTTCCATCAGGCTCCCCGCGATCTCCCCACAGTCCAAACCACAGCCATGCTCATTGTCCATTGTGCTGCTGCGTTTTTACAGTTCGCCTCAAGAATTCTCCGCTCTCTAGCTCTCTACTCTATATTAAAAGTGAGCTATCACTTGCTGTGCCAAGTAAAACCAGTGCCACGAACACGCACAGTGAATATATTTCACTGCGGATCCAACCTCCAGATGCTAAGCGAAAATAAGATTGTGGATGTGACTGACATGAGAAGCCTCACAGAGCTGATCCCAGGCTCATTTTTAGCGAGCCAAAGCCCCGCCACTCTCCACGACTGCTATTCTGGCGAGGGCCCTCGGGCGACGAGGTTTTGCAGTCTCTATTACATGTGCTGTCAAGCCAATTGCCTTCCTCGCTCTTTGTGATTTTGGACGGGTGTGTAACTTTGGAGCTCTCCCCTGCAAGCTCTGTCCAGAAACGCACATCCTGCCAGGCTTAAGCTCGCCACCACATCCCACCATGCAGCACATAGATCCACATGTACACCAGTTGAGATCAGCTGGTGCAGCAGATAATAAATAACAAACTGCCGTTTGACCCGGATGTCTTTTTACACATTTAGAGTTTTCCACACGTCAAGCTTGAAACCTGCCTACTGACTTAGGATGTTTTTACTTTCACCTCTCACATCCTGCATCCTCGCACTCATCATGACTGATAGAGCCTGTCTTACTGTTACCTACACCTGGTCCACTCGTGCCCCTTATGAAGAGGAGGAAGTGGTTTTCACATCATATGGATCTTCTCATCAGGCTACCGGGCCGAACTGTCATCTTCTCCTTTGTACCTCTAAGTGCTGTAGATGGAGGATGTGTACGATGGATTAAGCGGTCTTTCGGTTTCCCCCTGAGGCAAGATCTGGAGGGCAAGATCTCTAATATTTAGTTTCATCATTGCCACCTCATTCTAATTGATCTTGGTACGTGATGCCATAGTTTTGGACAAAAAAAGATCTAATTTCTGAATGGTCCCAGCAGTATAAAACCAGAAGTAAGAAATAGATCTGTTGCAATTTTCTTGCTAAGGAAATTCTTCACTAATGAGTTGAAAAACACTTTTTAAATGATTTCATATGTGTTGCTTTGCATTACAATGAAAGCTAATAAACTGATGAGGGAGAAACCGCACAGTTAACATGTGCAAGACAGACAGCCAGTCATAGCTGAGAGCTTGTTCTTTCATTGTAGGACTTACATTGGAGTGGATATTCTTTTACAAAGCTTTCCTTTAGCTCTATCAAAATCTACACATCAAATTTCACTTCAAAACAATCACCACCACTGCATGTACCCAAATAGAGCACATTTAATTTTGCCTCAATAAGGTATAGAAAACATGACAATGATTCCTTTGATCAATCTTCAAAAACATGCACTTCTCAGGCAGGCAATACGCAATGTGCAACCTCCTCAACCCCCAAAAGCCGAGGTGGCCACAACACACAAAGAAAGCTCAGGTAGGATATCATGCGTAGCACATGTGTAACTGATACATTCAGCTCATTGTAATCAGAGGTGACAGAGGATTTTAGAAAAATCCCAGAATTTCCCTTGACGTCCATCGGCCCAAAATAATATTTTCCATAAGATTCATTTTCCCAAGCACTCTGAGGAAAAATATTCCGCTACAGTATGTGTTGTTTCTTAAGAAATCACCGTATTATTGAAAGTTCCCATCTGCCGTACTGCCGAAAGCTGCAGGCTAATGAAAGCTTCAATCTGTTAATCTGTCTCGAGAATAAAAGAAGAAATTATTTCAAAGCACGACATCTGTTGAACGTCATGAAATGAAAATGTCTCAGAAAACACAATTTATCCAGTTGCTGAATATTTATTTGCAAAATGAAGGCTACGAATTAAGAAGGAATGCTTGCCCCCGTTCCTCAAAGAACTTTTTAATGACATTCCATCAATTATGTTGGGATTATTTGCTGTAGCAACGTTTCGCACGTGTGAAAGAGGACACAACCTGATACAGATCAAATTTGTTTGGCAAGGGTGATGAAATTGCACACAAGTTGGCGCTCGGGGCAATGTGCTACAGTATATTGAATTTCTTAACTATTCCCTGAAATAAGTGTAGTTCCTCCTTTCAGCTGTGCAAACAGATAATGGATGAATCTTTGAGCAAAGAGATGAATCACTGTTGTAGGTCAATGACACCGAGGTTAGCACATATTTGAAGGTGATGGATGTGAATACATGCAGAAGGAAACACATGAACAGCAGACTCTTACAAACACATCAAAGTTCAAGCAAGAGGGAACAAATAGACCAAGCTTTACACAGTGGTGTACAATTAATTTAGATAAATTAAATCTAAATTAAATTTCGATTTTACCTTTTAGAAGCAAACTATGATCCCAAACGATCATGTGACAATGCTGGAAATTGGAGTACTGCATGAGTCAAAACCAAGACATGGACATACCACTTGAAGGCTTCATATGAAAAGGTTTGGCAGTGTAGGCAGGTGCAGGTAAACTCAGACCCGCCCACGAAGATAAAATTTGAATTCCACTGTTTTTTCCAATCAACAATGTAACTTTAAAGCGCACACAGACCGTCCGCCCTCCAGCCCCACCAGTGTTTCCCATTAATTACAAAGACTATGGCGGGCCGCGATATTCTCAGTGGAGCTGGACAGTTAATTAAGAGCCTTATTAAAACACTGTTGAGTTATTTGTAATTTGTAAATGTTTCAGCAGATCAATTATCCACCTCAGGAGTGACATTTAGCTACAAAGGAGATAAAAGAACTACACCTGCTGAGCTGCATTCATGGACCCGCAAAAACATTGGATATTAGAGTAACACCACAGATAGAGTAACAATAACACCCCCCCTCTGCTCATGTAAATGCACAACAAACAGATTTACATTCAAAACCATTCTTATACACATTCCATGACTGAAAAGGAGCAGGGAGATGAAAAAAAATTATTTTACCTTTCCCTTTCTCAAAACATATATATACATAAACCAAAGAAATGGATATCAATTACTATATTAATTTAATGATTTTATTAGCAATGAAAAATAATAATGAATTAAAACAATTAAATAATTTCAGCAAACTGTGAGCAAAACTGTCATTTTGGTTCTGCTGATCAATTCCTGAAAGTGAACTTTGAACCTGTTGTGCTGCAGTTCGCCATTTAAACTCGGTCTCATTTTACAATTTCAATATAAGTCAAAAACTCTGCATGTTCATTAGGCACCAAGAACTGCCAGACCTTTGATGTAAATAAATAACCTAAATCTGCACAATAAAATCATCAAAGCTAAAAGAGAAATGCAAAAACATGAAACCCAGAACCTCTCTTAGAGGGTTATATTGTTTAGATATTACTGAGAATTAATAATAAGTAGATAAAAACATCAGTTTCAGGAAGAAGGCTGCTGGGTTTTGGTATGGCTGATACATTTCACTGTAATTCTGTTTATACATATGTAAATATGCATAAATATGCAAATAATATATGCATATATGCAATAATAGGGTAGTTGCTTTGCACTAATGGCTGTTCACCCCCAACAGAGATGGACAAAAAGTTACATAAACTCCGGTTTATAACACAGTGAACAGGAGTTTCTAGACAGCCAAGCGACACTGATTAATTCCTAATTCAGTTACTGGTTGTACAATCTCAGAACCCGTTGGCTCTCAGTCTGCCTGTGCTTGTTTTGGGTTCACAGGGCAGGTGCTGTCCGACACTATAACACTGTGACCAGTTTTGTCCAGCTGCATTCTCATCTGATGCAGTCCAGCGTCGTTTCATGCATACACAAAAGGTGCCTCTGGGTGTCACGCTCTTAAAGCACTGTCAAAGCGGCACTATTTTATGAGTTTGGAATGAGAACGGGCTGCAATCTTGCTGAGTTGCTTTGTGGCAGTGATGCTTCTTCTGCCTCTCCAATTAATGTTTGCTGCTTATAAAAAAAAAAAGAAATCTGTAACTTTTTCACAAAAAATAGCAATGCTGTTTATCTGTTCTCATGCCAGTGAGAGGACTCTTGTGAGGAAAATGGAAGCATATGTTGTGTAAAGCATTTGTACAAAGAAACAATGGTGTTGTTTCTTTGGTGGGGATGGTTTCAAATTACCTTGAAATACATAATATACTCATAAAGTTTCTAAATTTACATTTATGTTTTCATAGTGTTTCACCTTTTATCTGGCACAACAATGCATAAAATCTATAAAAGTGAATTTATATCTGTAGGACAGTTGCTTTTAGAAAGAAGTACTTTTTACAACCATCCAGATGATGTGTGTTCATATCCCGTCCTCACCTCTTTTCTACTCATGCCAGGGCCCACCTGCTCTGACCGCAATCCAAAAACAAGACGCTCAGAACACATGGCTCGATCACTGTTAGCTTAATACCTAGTCATTAGCCACTAATAACCACCATTTAATAGTGAATTTCTTGTTATCCCTCCTAAATGAGGCTTGATAAGAAATTTGTTAATTGACGGGAAACTCAAACTTGCAGCGGTCCATATGTTCTGCTGAAGTATTATTCACTCTCCGTGACTGTGTGTGTTGCTTTAGCTACTGGATGGGGTAACCCCAGTCACTTGCCTCCTCAACACCTGTGTTTACTTTGGGGCCTCGGCCCCCATGACCCAGCAGCAATCCTTCACTCACTCAGAAGATGGAGTGAGGTTCCTGCCTCCAAATATGTGCTGTCCGTGCACTTTTACCACTGTGTGATTCCTCTAAGACTTTCATTATGGGGCTCGGGCCAAACGACTAGTATAAATTACAATCCTTCTCCAAATTCTAGTAAATTTAAACATTCAGATCCTGTTCTCTTTTACTGTAATGTTAAGCTAGGCTAAGAGCAGACATTGGCTTTGGCGTTGGGCCGCGCTTGTTGTGGCCGTTGAGGCTTTTTAAAATGCTTTGGGTATGGAAAGTGGATTTGGGGAGCCATTAATGTAGAAGAACTGAACTTGTCTTCTTTTGTGGAGGCAGACGGAACTGGATTAAGCAGTTTGAATATTCTGAATGAAAGAAACAGATTTATGACATGGGGGTTGCTGGCTCAGACTAGCAGGTGTTTTCAGGAAAGTTTGTGGTTATTGCTTCCCTTTCACAGCATCTGTTGAAGGTTAAGTATTGAACCTCAATAATATTATGGTACAGAGCAAACAAGTATTAACAATTACAAAACTCTGGATTCAGTTAATAATTTTTCCAGTTTTTAGTCTGCTTTGTATTTGGACAAAGTTCTCATGCAGCTGTTCAGATTTCTTGTACATTTTTGGTGTCTTTTGTTATAAAAATTAAGTTTTTGTTTTCATTTTTAAAAGTAAGTTACTGAAAGGAGTATGGTTTTAGTGCTGAAACTCAGATATTGAATCAGCATTAGAATTAGAGGTGATAACCAGCACTCAAGTCACTTACCGCTCATCAATGCCCATCTCGAGCAAGTACGTCAGTTGTTGCCATAATGCACCTGTAGTGTTAGGAGGAGGAGGAGATATAACAGCAGATGCACTGGTGCTTCATTAGTTAAAAAAAGTCAGCTGGTTCTCATTTATCCCTCAACGTGTCATACCGAAGCCAAAGGCGGCTTTTATTGTGTTTCTGAGATGCACCGGGCTTTCACAACAATGTAAACCCATCCAGAGCAGCTGATGTAGTATAGAGGACGAGACAGTGTGTGCAGGGTGGGAGGTAGTGGAGATAGTCGGATCAAATAAAACCTGACTTTGACTCAGGAGACCACAGTTTGTGTCCTGCTCGTAACCAAGTCAGCGTTGTTTGAATGTACATTTTTCGTGTAGTTGTCGCGAAATGACGTCTCTCACGTGGCATTTTTGCCTTATGTTACTTACCCTAACCCTATTTTAAACCTAACCAGATAGATTTGTTGTCTAAACCTAACTGTTATTGTTTCACAACATAAATTAAAGACGGCAGCCGCTCCAGTGTTTCATTATGAACAGCATGCCAGCATTGTGGAAACAAAAGAGGCGTGACAGACATGAAATGTAAAACAACAGGGTCTGCCTCTTGTGTGACATAATACATACAGGCTTTCTAAACAATAAAAATTGCTTAACATGACAATAACAATCATATACTTGTTCTGTTACGTGACAGCTAATGTCGTCTAATGCTTGGAGGGTAAGGAGCGCCCGGACCTCAATTTTTTCGCATTTGCGAACTTTTGCGCTCACTGCTACTGGCTGCTTTTTCAACCTCCCAGCGGCAGGTCGCGGCCTTAACACGCCGTCAAAACATCACAGCGGTGCTGCCTAAGATCCCGTCCTGCCAGCTGCCCTGTTTATACAGACTCTGTTTCGGTCTGTTATTGCCTCCAGCAGAGGCCTGAAGGCGAGTTTACTCTGCCCCCTCCATCATGTGATTGTACCTGTTATACAGAATGGCAGATTCCATCGAGCCGCATTCTCAAATGATGCCATCCGTGCATGTTGCATGTGGACGCGGCCAGTGCAATCCAGCCATCTGCTGATGCACAATAACAACGCCACCGATCATCGTTTTGTCCTAGCGCGTTCTCATCTACGCCGTCCAGCATTCTGGTTGGACGTGGAAGGTGGCTTTTGGAGTTACACTGAAAGCACTTACAGAGCGAATGTATTTGGCGAGGTCGGAGTGAGAACGTGCTGGTTGTTTCATACAGACGCTAAAGGGGCGTGACAAATCTTCAGTATTTGACAAACTGGCAGTGAAAACAGGTTGAAAATGTAAAAGTATGAAACTACTTGAATTTAAATTAGAATATTGGTGATTTAAATAAGGTAAAAATGAAGTCAGATTTGAATTATGGCAAAAAAGAGAAAAAAACAAACTTTAAGCATAAATTCATGGTTAACAGCTGGACAAAATTAAATAAAATCAAAAAAATTCAGCGCAGATTATCATTTTAAATAGTTAAAGGTCAATAGAAACATTGGTATAGTATGTTTTTTGTCACTGTACTACTGTAGATTTGATTTAATGACTGGCCTTTCTACATTTTTTTCATCGTCTTTCTTCTTCTTGTGCATTCTTTACCACATCTGAGAGGCTCCCAATGACCTGTTTACTGCCTTTAGGATGTTAACTCGCTGCCGATCTGATGAATGTTTTGCACAGTCAATTCTGGACGCGAGCCAGAGTTCTGTTGCTCGTACTGCAGTGTTAACTGTTCAAATATTAGTGCCAATGTTTTTTCAGGTGTGGACACATCACTGTGCGCCAAAACCATGTTTCCATGGAAACAGGCCAACCTAAGTGTAAAAAGCTGCCACAGTATCACATATAAAGTCATTAAACTCCTCTGATATGATAAATATTGCTGTGCATACGGAAATAAGGAACGGCAGCTGTGACATTCCTCATGATCTGTGAAGTTTTTTGTTTTTTCAGAGTAAAAGCATTGACTTAATATCAACATTTTTAATCATTTCTGTTAAAGACAAGGTATTTGGAGTATTCGGGAGTGTCATGGGAGCTTGGCAGGTTTGGTGAAGTACTCTGTACTGATGAGCTATGCTGGCTTTAATGTTCCTCATGACTTTGATTGCATGTTATCCCCACTTTATGCATTTCAAATACTGTTTACTTACTTAGATTTTACCCTTCTGAAACTCAGGCAAATTGGCTTGATTCTTATGAAAAACATGGAAAGATGGCAATGAGCAGCTTAAGCAGAAATGATCCCCAAATTATAAGAAATAAGTAGAAGATACAAAAAAGTTCCTGAAGCACAAAAAACCTCAAACAAAAAACAAAACAAAAAAAATTGAAAAATCGAAAAAAAAACAACCTGAAAATGAACTGAAAAAGACAGCTTTAAAAATACAATAAAATAACTTTAAACATGTACTCTTGTTAATTATTAATATATAGTAAAGTTTAAAAAAAAAAAAGAAAGAAATCAGTATTGTTTGTTGATTTAGGGTTCAAAGGTTTAAGTACTTGTGAAAAGTGTATAAATGCAGCACAAGAGAAATTTATATTGTGCCTATAAGTCGTGGAGACATGGAAAAGGAAATATCTTTCCTCTACAGTGTCAAATTAGATTAGAAAAAAATATTTTACTCAATCCACTTCAATAAGGAAGGTTGTTGAGTTAATTGTTACTGTTATAGCAGAGATAGGCCAGAGTGTCCTGCAGCTATGATATGCAAAAGTGTGAAAAGCTTCCATAAAGAACCTTTAAGGCTTCATGTGACTTTTTTTTCAGGTTAAGAGAAACATTTCAAACCGTTTGAGTGTTGTCTTTTCCAGGACACTGGCAAGTGCAGGAAAAGAACTCAAAGATAACTTCCTGAAAGCCCTGGCAGAGCGAGAGGAGGCCAACCGCAGTGGGAAAATGACTGTGAGTACATTATTACAGCACTCCAATTGCTACGTAATGGGATTCCCCTCAAATATTTCTGCAATTCCATTAGGATGGGAACAAAATCCATACTGTGTCAAGTTGAGTGGAAATGCCCCCTCCTCCACCCTCCCACCATTCCTCCCCAAATACCATGAGAGCCAGCTGCCCGCCCCTCTCCCATCATAAAACCCAGTTTACCAAACTCCAACTACCTTTTCCAAGGTGTTTTCTTCAGATCAAACCGCCAAGATAATCTCTTAAAGGGGCAGGGGTACAAGCCTGAAGGGTATTACCCCTATTGCTCAACAACATTTTGAATTTTCACAGCATAAACTGCATTATTAACCCTTAGGGCTCGCTTTAGTACTACTCACAGTCGCTTCGCTCTGTGCACAAAATGCTTCGTAATTAAAAGTTTGCTTGCTTGCTACAGTTAATATATGCCTACACTAAAATGTGAAATATAACAACATATATATTTTTTTACCATCAACTGTTGATTCTGTTTCCATGCTTATCGCCATTTCTGCCGCCCTGAAACGACATGCGCGTCATAACTCGGGTACCATCCAAATTTTCCATTAGTAATTATGACTTCGGAGAACTGTTAATGTGCTAGTAACTTGTATATACAATATTTTCGAGGAGCATGTGATCACCTTTCCAGTGGGAACAGTGGTAAGTTGGTGTGGGTGGTAAAGCAGTAACACTTGGGTACAGTCGGGCTCATGTCTATACAGCGTCTGCACAACATTCTCCAGAGATGCAAAGTGTGAGAGGAGCCAAGAATATGCTCGTCTGAGTGCTGAAAGATACGGATTCTCTCTCCCATCTCTGCGGCAGAGATCACTGAGGTAGTCGAAGAGCTATGCAGTGGTAACAGGTACAGGGGCAAAATAGGGTGCCACGGCCATCACAGCCCGTTTTCCGTGTCCCATCTTTGTTTTTTCTGCGTTCTTGCTCGGTGGTCGTATTCTGCAGTTGCAGCTGAGTTTTGCAAAGTTCCCGTTACAGATTAGTGAATTTCACAGACAGAGTGTCCAGGTGCAGCTGCCCAGTAGTGGAGAGAGTCTGGTTCATCAGACCGTGACCTCCAGCACACACCGGGGCTACTTGCAGCAGAGTGTGAAACGGTTGGAATGAAAAGTTTGAGGTACTCGGTCAGGATTCAGTTAACTAATTAACGGTTAACCGTTGACACCCCAGGCTCCAACCTTCATCTGTGGTGATCATTAAAGATACAGTCATTAAAATCATATGAACTGTGAGAGGAGCACTGACATGTGATGTGACCCTGGAGTGGAAGTTTAACTCTTTCATTTGAGGTGGTTCAGGCATCTGCCTTTCACATCTGTCCCCTCTGAAGTCAAGCTCAGCTGAGCCCAACAGTGAGGCGCTCTTGATTCATGGACAAAGCCTGCATGCTTAATTAAACTTAGATGCACCAGGGAGAGATTTTAACCTCTGACCATGAAACTGACTGTTTTTTCTACAAACACTGATTTTAACACAGTTCTCAGTCTCTACTTACAGTATATGATGAATGGAACGTGTACCATTAGGGGGTTGTGTTCGGCGTCGTACAGCGGGGAGGGTTCGTGTTGATTGACTTCAAATGATTCACTTCACGAAGATGCTGGAGTACAAAAAGGGAGTTTGGTTTGACCTCCGTTTACCTGCCCCTGTGGGCTTTGCAATTATGAGATCACATGAAGTGCACGAAGCGGAGCAGAGGTAGTAACACCAGAAGTTTTCCCGCTGGATGTTCGCTGTGTAAACATGCAAAAGCTCTCATCTCTTTCTTAACTTAAACCAGGAAACTCAACTTGCTTTGCTCGGGGGCCACTTTTGCAAAATGACAGGGGCCAGTTGTGGCAGCTCCATACATGTTTCCAGAATTTTAGGACATTCCCAGGATTGTAGGATGTTTCAAGGATTTTATGTTATTTCTAAGACTTCAGCATTGTTTCTAGGATTTTAAGATGTTTCTCAGATTTCAGGATGTTTCTGGGATTTTAGGACGTTTCTCAGATTTTACGATGTTTCTAGAATTTTAGGACGTTTCTAGAATTTTAGGACATTTCTAGGATTTCAGAACATTACTCAGATTTGTGGACATTGCTAGGACTTAAGGGCATTTCTAGGATTTTAGGATGTTTCTAGGATTTCAGAACATAACTATGTTTTTAGGACGTTTCTCAGATTTAGGACTTGGCTAGGACTTCAGTCAAGAGGTGCAGGAGATCCTCAAATAGCACTTTTTTTTAATAAAGAAGCTTTATCTGGATGCACTAGGGCACGTTATGTATACTAAAAGTACAAAAACTGCTCCCTCAACCACTTAATTTCTTTTGTGAATTAGAGCATTTGGAAGTTGCCGTAAGTTGAGCATCATTGACTGAAACCTTTTTCAAGATGTAGCATTTTTCTTTAAAGAAACTTCCTAGTGATTTAAAATATCTCTTTCTGTATTCAGAAAAGAGAGCCAAAGTTAAAAACATCAAAATATCATGTCGTGGATTACCATTATTGTTTGGCTGACATGATATTTTCCCACCTCCTCTTCTTTTTCATCTCTTAAGAGCTTCCTCTGCTGAAAAATTGGATCAGGAAGATGTTTATTTTCCTTTGAGGCCCGCTCTGTTTAAAATTGAACCCACATTTGTGCGCTTAATACCTCTTCTCTTTGAAACTGTTTAAGTAACAGGTAATCTTTATACAGTTTGACGAGGCTTGACCTCAGCCGTGTATTTACATTACACAGATGCATTCCAGACAACATTTGCACATGTGTGGACATACAGTGAAACATGTGTTGCACTGTGTTTCATACACACTTTACATCCATACTGTACTGTATGTATATTTTTTAACATTAATATTGTAATTCGCTGGTGTCCGTGTGGTATTTATACACATGTTACACATGCTGTATTTTCATACTAACATCTGCCAAACATTTCAAACAATTATGCAGTATGAAGAAGTTGGACACGGTTCGGATTTCTTCCCTCTGCCTTTGGTTGCACCTTTAATCCTCTTTATGCAAGTGTCAATTTACCCACGTTAATCTTCGATAAGGTTCAATAATAAGACCACCCAGTGTTGTGAGGTATCTTTCACACTGTTCAATGTTTCTAAGTGCCTATTGAAACACATGACTCGAGCTCCTCTCTGCCACGCTCCTCAAACCAGAGAATCAGTCCCACTAACGCGCTCCAGGTCCTCACATCTACCCGTATTTTTACTGCTCTCTAATGCAAAGCAGTCCTTGTCCTACACGTGTTTTCCACTTTTTTCCCCCATTATTTTTTATGTTTGCACATTATTGTTATTTTAAGTAGCATTTAAGTCATTTTTTCGTGCATGCTTTCCTTCAAATTTAAAATCCAAATCAAACACAAATGGCATATTTTTTCATGTCACTCTAAACTTTTACTGTCTTTTTTTGAAACTTAACCAGTGTTTGCTGACACTGGCTTAATCCCAATTCATCCCTTGCCCCTAAACCACTTAGCCCTTACCCCTCCGTTTTGTGCTTTCCTGTCGAAGGGTAGGGTGTCCCAATTCTTGTTTGGATAGAGGTGTAGGGCAAAGTGTTAGGGCTACATGCCGCTCCAAACGGAGGTTTTTCAGAGGCACACTCCAACCTGAGCATGAGAATTAATGGGCTAGATGGCTGCACAACCAACAAAAGAAACTCACAAATGTATTTTCAATGTATTATTGTCATTTTTTTTAATAACAACCATAACAGAAAACCCCTGCTAGAATGCTGATGTGCTGGCAGCTAATTAGTTATCCATTGTTTCCCATGAGGGACTTTCAGACCCCTTTGGGGACATAATTGATAGTTGATATAAAAATATATTTTAACCACTTTTTTTGGTTTTTTTGGTTTTTAAAAGGCCTACCTAAAATATCAATATCAGTCCAAGAGCGGGCGCTGTATTTGGAGTATTTTCACCGCTTTACAGGTCACACAGCCTTTTGCTATATTTCCCGTCCTTCGCCAGTCAGCTGTTTGGGTCAGAAAGTGATGAAAGCAGCTGCTATGTGATCCAACTGAAACGAAACTTCACATTGAAAACTCACTCAGTACAGCGTCCACTTAGACTGATATTGTATTTTTTCAGGTAGGCCTTTTTTGAAGTGGCTAAAACATGTTTTGATATCAACCCCTCTTTACAGTAAAGTAATACTGAGCCGTGGGGTGAGTGCCCCATCTCTTTCTGCAAACCAGGAGCGTGCTGACAGCTACTGTATGTAATACACTGACTATACATTAGCATCTCATACAGCCTCACTTCAAAAAATCCGCAACTATCACTTTGACTATCAGAAAGTAATTTCTTGATACTAAAATACGAAAATGAACTGTTCACAAAAAAACAGAATTTTGAGAATTATGAATTGTTTTTGTAACATGTACACACCCTAAAAAATGGAGCATACATTACATTTGAAGAAAAAACAAGACCTTATTTACAATTTAAAGGATTGTAAGAACAAAATCTTTTTTTTCCTTCTCTCCCTTTCTCCCTTTGCTTCAATCATCTGCTCTTCCTTTCCTCTCTCTCTCTCTTCCCTGTTTTGCAGTAAAGAACTGAAACAGTTTGGGAAAATGTGTTGTAGTAAAAGTATACATTTATTGTACAAAATGTAGTGGAGTAAAAGTGAAAGCTGATAGACATATAATCACTCAAATAAAGTGGAGATACTCCCAAAACAAATGTAAGTACTGCAACAACTTCTGTTATGATGGGCAAGGTGGCACAGGAAAACAAGGTGTAGGGGTGAAGCAAAGAAATGGGACTGGTCCACTGTCTCAAGTATCACCTACTTAATTTATCATTAAGCGTAAAGGACTGTTAGGACACGAAAAATCATCCATTTTAGGCCCATAATGGGCAAGATAAAGAAAATACTTAAAGCTGAGTTATTGGCTCTCCTTTGACGTTTTCATTGTCATCTTCCATGTCATTCATCACGGGTGTCACTCCTTTGTCCTCCTTTCATGTGACACTCAGCCTTTCAAGTCAGGTTGAAATTACACCTGTCACCTAATACACTTGTCAGGTTATTCTGTCTCTTCTGTCTGGCCCCAAACGGCTTTACAAGAGATTGATAGCGGACATAACTCTTGATGAACAGAGCTCGTCTTCCCTTTGTGTGCGGTCCCTGCCCCCTCCCTTCTATTTAGGATCAAGACAAAGGAACCCTAGAAAGCCTTTTTTGCATTCAAAATATTGACTTTAATACATTTTATTTCTTGTAGTTTTCTCCTAAGCGCTCAGTCAGTAGAAGGAGCCGTCCGCTATCTTTCTGATCAGCTGAACTTGTAAAGCTTTCAGTGCCTTGCCTTCATTGTGCTTTACCTCCCCGGCCCTGTTGCGAAAGCTGCTTCGCTGCCAAAAGTCACACACAAACAAAAGCTGCACCTGGGCAGCTTTGGCTTTATTTGCACTGGGTAAGAAGTTAAGTTTTTTATCAAATCCAGGTCACACCTGCACAGGGTGCCTGAGGGTGTCCATTGTTGGAAGGTTCACATCTGAAACTGGAGGTGTGCTGCCACCACCCACTCTGCTCCCTGTTTGTTTTCAGCTGTTTGTTGAGAGGCTCTGATGGTATCAGTGTGCAACACATCAAACTAATGTTAAACTAATGAATGGGCACAGTTAAAGGCAGTTATGCATGGAGCATTAATACACTGACACCTGTAGGGCTCTGATTACACAGAGAGATTGTGCCCATGACTCCAAGGATTGGATTAAATGAGATAAAAATAAGCATGCAGCATATTTTACTTTTCTTCCAAGTAAATGTAGAAGTTTATTAAAAATAAAGCAGAAATGTTCAGAAACTTCTTGTCTTATACAAGGCAGTATATATATATAGTAAGTTCTTCCACACCTGTAACCAAATCTGCACCAGAAACTAATTAAATGTTTAGTGGTTTAACTTTCCACCAGATGCCAGCTTACTGAGTCAATGGAGCACCACACTTAAAGAGCAATTAAACCCCAAAACCACTTTTTTTCAGTTGAAAAGTAATATATCTGAGTATGTAGTGTTGTTGATTGATTCAGGTCCAACTTTTGATATTTAGTGCAAAGTATTAACATTCAAACTTCCAAAAGTGGGGATTTACTAAGTACTTATTGTGTTTCACATGATTTCACATTTTGTCTTAAAAAGTAATTGGTTATTTACCAGTAAATGTGTGGGGCTAAAAAAAAAAAGATCGAAATTGACATCCCTAGACTAAAAATACCAAAATAGGACTCAACATGTTAGCTATTTTTCAATAATTTGAAAATGTATCCGGTTAACCAAACCACAGTTGTTTTACAGGTGTAATTTATTATAGTAGGAGATGGTATCATTTCATTAAAATTGATGATCTAGTTAGTCATGATGCATTAAAAAGAAATAACATAACAGACATGATGATTAATGATGATAACTGATGATTTTGTATTTCAGCTTGATCAATTGTTGAATGATTTTGTAATCGACTACCCTGAAAGTCAACATTCACTCACCTAAGAAGCCAATAATAAGCCATCAGTCACTCAGCAACGAGAGAACTTCATTAAAACAATGCACCTGGCACAGTGCCTTGCCACAAAGCGCGTACGATTGTGTTTGCTCTCAGCTGTTTCCAGAGCAGCAGGACTACCACAAAAGTCGGTTTGTTGTATCAGTAATAAAGAAAAAAAACGAGGTGAGTCGCACTCTACCTGTCAAACAAGAAATAACTGATAATATATTGGTTCTCCAAAAATTTTACCATGCAAACTATTTGACTTGACTCATTGGCTCTGAGAAGTTGGTTAATTGAATGTTTAACAGTTGTCTCTGAAATGTAATGTGAGAAATTTTACAATACCATAAAACAATGAAAATGTATGTTAGGAATCATCAAAATTCAAAAACAACAAAAATGAAATGATCGGCTTTGTCTGCATATTTGAAACCATTTCAAATATTCTGAATTTATGCGCATCGATACATAAATATTTTGGCATCTGATAACTAACCACACTTAATGGATTTTTACTTATTTAAGACCAAAAATAAGTATTTAATTCAGTTTGTGTGCAGTTTTTTCTCATTGCATTACACATGTGCATGATAATTTCAGTATATTTCACCGAAAGGGACATGCTTTGTAGTTATGACTGGTGAAAGTCAACAGTAAACCTGGCCAATAATTGATATTTGACAGCTAGTTTTGCTCACCAATAGACAATAGTAGATCAGTGTGGACATTTTAAATTTAATTAATATATTTTTCTGGAAGTGGCCACAGCAAAGTTTTTTATTATCAGAGATTTCTAATTTGTTTAACTGAACTTACTTTAATTTTGTTCAATATGAATGCATGTTTTTTTTTAAATCAAGAAACTGAGGAAAGCCGGTGAATTTTGTTTCTTCAATTTTACTATCTTCTCCGACTAATTTGACTGTTTAAAAATTATTTTCAGTCTCCCACCCATTCAGTTGTGGAATTTAGCTGGTTGGCCTGTGCTGTGTGTCTCATGCCCAGAGGGGACATCCTGCATAAAGGAAGTGTTTGTCTTTGGTCTGTGGACCCAGCGAGTTCTGTATTGATAAGCTCCTGTCGCTATAGATAATAAGGTGGTCAGTCATGCAGCCCAGAGATCAAGTATAGCATTGAAATTAAAGAGGAATTCCCAGCCCTATTGCATTACAAGCCGTGTGTGTGTCCCCGCTGCCCGGTCCCTTTGTCCCTGTCATGGGCAGTAAAAATAACAATGGCAAGTTTGATTTCAAAGCAGCAGGACTAAGGTGGACAGCCTTTAGAAAGGAAAGCGTCCTGCAGGGCTATCATATGACCTTGACTTGAATGGTGTCACAGAGTTGTGGAGAGGTGGGGATAAGGCCCCAACAGTTTGCAACCATCTATCAAAAGGACAAAAAAAGGACTTTTTGTCTGGAGAAGCGACCATTGTGATATTTGAGATCACCTGATCAGCATCTATTTTCTTTTTTTAGTTCTAAGACTAATTTCACCTGAGACAGAAAAACCTACAGCAGGGATACTCGACAGCCCAGTACATGTTTCTAGGATTTTAGGACATATCTGTGATTTCAGGATGGATCTAGGATTTTCAGACATTTCTGGGATTTTCAGACATTTTTAGGATTTTTGGATATTTCTAGGATTTCAGGTCATTTGTAGGATTTTCGGGCATATCCAGGATTTTTCTACAATTTTAGGAGAATTCTAGGATTTTACTGTGATTCAAGGAATTTAAGGCACTCTCTGACATTTCTCAGATTTTAGGATGTTTTCCAGATTTTACGACTTTTCTAGGACTAGGACACATTTCCAAGTTTTTAAGACACTTTTAGCATTTTAAGACATTTTTTTTAGGATTTTAGGACATTTCTTGGATTTTAGGGTGGTTCTAGGTTTTCAGAACATTTCTCGGGTTTTAGATGGATCTAGGTATTCAGAATGTTTTCAGTATTTCTGGACATTTCTGGTATTTCAGGACATTTCTGGGGATTTAGGACATCTCTAGAATTTTAAGATGTTTCTAGGATTTTAGCCCATTAGGGGATTAGCTAGGACCTCTGTCGGGGTGTTCGGGGCTCCTCCATCAAAACCTTTTTTGATAAACAAGCTCTATGATGCTGTTTTGTGCACACTGGCACATTATGTATACTAAAAGTACAAAAACAATTCCCAGTGTCAATCACTTTATTTTTATTTTGTAGTAGAAAATGGTTGAGGGGCCACCCTACTGGGGGCCATATTTGTCCTGCAAATGAAGTATCACTGACCTGCAGGATACACCCTAACGCTATTGTTCTAACTGCTGTTTTGCCTCTTTTCCTCTGAGCTTTGAACTGTCATACTTTGGCTGCTCTTTCTCACAGTTGCAGGTCTTGAGGAGAACCATAACATTTAACTGTGAAGTATTACTTTTGGCTGATTACAAGACGTGGATTTCATGGCCAGTGTCTTGGTCTATAAAAAGAAAATGGATAGCCAAAGCATTATGTGTTATGTTAGTGCATGCAGCCAACATGGCAGCTGTGCCCTGTCTCTCAATGCACCATATCTGCCACTGAGGGATTTGGAGAGGAATGAGGAAAAGAAAGATTAAACTGCACTCATGTTATATACAATTGTCCTCTAGAGCTCTTAATAAATGGCAATTGAAAGATAATAAAAGGCTAGATTAATCTGATCCATGCATATTTGAATTATTTTGACAGGGTTTCCTCTGAGAGATGCAGCTGCTATCAATGGCAAAGCTCTGACATGCAATATTTTCCTGAATGAAAGCATAATTAGTTGGTAGAGTTACAAAAGCCAAATCCAGTGAGAACACGCCGTGGGCCATTTGGAAGCCGTTTCAGGGCGGATGAAAGGTTTGTTTACCCATGAAATCAAACATCGCATATCCCAGAATGCAAGTGGCACTACTCCACTCACAGTTTTTACCACTGAAAGCCTGGATGAGCCCCGCTGTAATGATTTCTACTGCACCCCTCCCTCTTGTGAACAGCTGCTATTGTCCAGAGACATCGCCCCAAAAATGTGGCCCCCTGGACCATTTTCAGAGCAAATGAAAACGGATACACTTAATCTAATCTCTCAGGATTTTTTTTTCCAATGCATTAGTGTTTTTTTTTTTTTTTCAGCTGCATTGGGAAAACATTCAGCTTGTGGGCCATCACCATCAAAACACCCATCAGCTTGATTTGCTACTGGGAAGATGGGGAATCATATTAAGTGGTCTACATGTTATCAAAGGAAGTTTTGCATTACGTGGAGGCCATCTGGGAGTCTGGATAAACTATGGTTGCTCTCTGTCACCGCTCCATAAAGAGTTCTCATTTTGGACACAGCTGAAGATGTATTGGGGCACAGATTATTGAAGGGATTACTTTATTTAATTTTGGCATCAAGGCAGTCTCTTGTGTTTTGTCTTGGATTAATATGTCCTAAATCACAGTCAACAAAGACTGTAGATACACAGGAACTCACATCCTTATAGCCTTTTTCCTCTGTAACAGTTCAACAGATTGTAACAAAAAGAAACTTGATTTATCAGTTGTTGTTTTTTTGTTTTGTTTTTTTACAAAGTGACTTTTAGGATATACACCTTTATAGTGGCAAAATTGGGACTTATTGTATGTCATACCTACACTGTAAAATGTGACAAATCGGTCTAACTTATAACCTTAGAAACCTATTTCCTTGGATGAGGCATTTAAATATAACTTTTAATCTCAATTTATGTTTACTTTATATTTAATTGATACATTTACTTACATTAAGCTCATTTACTTAATTTTGTAAAGTTGTTGCAACTTAAAAATGACTTAAATCACATTGTTCCTTGTTAGTGTTATCAACTTCAGTAAACCAAGTTAGTCTGACTTAACTTGATCATGAAAAAGAAGATTTTGCCAATCATGATTGGCAGCATTGCACTCACTGTAGTATAACGTCCCGGTGCACATACCTGGCATTCCTTTAGTTGTATATTAGTTTTCTTTTTTTAATTGAAAACTTGAGCGTAGCAGAACATGCAGTCCATTGTCAAAACTACTTAGCAAAGTTTAGTTTGGACGTATTGTGATCTGAATATTTTCCTTTGGCATGTCAAGGTCACAGTCTTCTCCCTGTCTGAGATATTTAATATGTACCCTGAGGTTGATTTCATCCACTGCTGTAATCAATCATTATTTACAGCCATATTATCTTTTTGCATTCCTTTCATTTGCACTTTTCATGGACTCATGAACCTTAGTGTGTTTTCACTCCAACTCCCATCCATGTATTAGGAAGACACAGGGTGCATGGGCTTGTAATATGTTAGGGAGGATTGAACATCTGTGTTAAATACTACCTAAAGGTTTCTGGCTTGTCCCTGGAGGAATGTGCACCTGCCATGTGGAGGCGGTGTGTTTTGGACTCCTTAGGCTCAAAGTCAACACTTTGTGTAGTAAGGTCCTATAATAAACCTGCTACACTCTAAAATTTAGTCACTAAAATACCTTTAAATCAACAATAATGGATGAAAGCGCACAAATAACATCTTACATGAAAATGAATGCGTTTAATTTTACTCGTCAAATTGATTTACAGCCTCACGCACTAAAATAACAAAAGATATAGTTTTATCGATGCAGCCAATCCAGATATACATTTCTGCCTTTGTTTACATTCTGCGTCCCATCTTTCTTACATCATGTCTTTGGATATCCATCCAAAACAGTGATTAGACCGTTCCAGTTTGTGTCTGGACTCATCTTCTTTCTGGCCTTCTGTCGTGGAGGAAAGCCAAGAGTTACTCAACAGTCTGAACTCAACTTGTGAGACACATCTGCTCTGTGAGGCTGCATAGTCAGTGTGTGTGAGATTAATCTTTTTAAGCAATTTTGTAACTACTGTATCCATTTTAAAGAAGAGAAAACATGCAGTCAACTGATCTAAAGGAGGAGAGGGCACAAATTGTCAACTGATCCAGAGCCCCGATGAAGGGACATTTAAATCTAAAAATCAAATAATAAATCTGTTCAGACAGTTCAGTAGAGGTCTGTTTTACCACAACAGCATATTTTGGGAATGAAGTTAGAATAAAGTTGGGATTAAATGACCTTGGTGCTGTTTCTTCTATGACTGGATGACTGAGATGACTTGGTGTTCAGAAAAGAAACAGCCAACCAGCAGCGCCTCTTCCAGCTGCTGGACTTTGTAGCATGGCGTAAATACAAGGCATAACGTAGATTTATTGAATTAAAATGTGTCCTTGATCCTGCTACATCTTTGGAGTTGAAGGCTGAGTTGATAAAAAATCACCAGCTACTATGAAAAGTCCATCCGGAGTCTTGTGTCCTATCGGCTCTGAACAAAGTCCACCCATCCACTGCAAAAGCTTGATCTGGGATGTTGGGGGTTAACCATGTCTCTGTGAAGATGTGTTAAAAATCACATCTTATCCACATTATTCTCCTGCGACTGGACATTAGACAGAAGAAGGTTTGTTAGAGGAAATCCTCTTAGTCTAAGTCAGGTCAGCCTTGTCCTGATACAGGCTCTCCTCCCTCTCTTCGTCCGACGCTTTCC
Organism: Plectropomus leopardus; assembly: GCF_008729295.1. Taxonomy (NCBI): domain Eukaryota; kingdom Metazoa; phylum Chordata; class Actinopteri; order Perciformes; family Serranidae; genus Plectropomus; species Plectropomus leopardus. Next base: position 34,186,588 of record NC_056468.1, on the reverse strand, counting down.
GTTTCATTTGTCCCCTCTGGTCTGACTGGCCGCTCGGCGTATGCCGTTGGTGGAGGTCGTATCGTGGTTTGCTGCATTCAGTCCAAACCCCAAACAACATTTCTTGCTGTTGATAAGTGCTTCTTTGTCATAGAAAAGACGTGCTTCAGCAGAAGGGGCCATGGAGTCGAAAAAATAGAAAAATATAGCAAAAAAGTAGCAAGGATGTGAGGAGCTACTGGCTGCTGCATCTACATGCGCCGCCAGCCTTTTATATTAGATCTTAAAGCTGTTCTGCAGCTCCAGTTATCAGCCTGTGAACCGACCGCTTCATTCTTTTCTCCTCAAGGGTGAAAAATCGAGCCTTGGTGTGTTAACTCCTTTAGCGATGCAGCAGCCATGGTATATTCCTAAAGCATTACCAAGGTTCAGTAGGTAATCATTTTGACTAAAAAGGTAGCCCTATGAGTGAATGAAGGAACCCATTTATGGTCAAAACACTGATACCCAATCTGGGAATTCAGCTAATGCTTATCCGCTCTTAGCAACATATGGAGCACATTCTTCAGAATCTTCTTTGTTTTATCACTACACACTGGACTGCTTTGGCTGTGTATTATTCCACCTGAGTAAATACTGGACGGCATCTCTCCTACTTAGAGCGGTGCACATGTCTTCCAGAGGCTTCAAGCCCCCTGTACCTTCTCTCCTCGTCTTCGGCTCGATCCCTCCACGCCACAAGAGCGAGTCCAGGACTTTGTGTTTTTGATTTGTATCCTGAGAGACCAGCTGCTGCTGATGGACGGTTTCTCATCAGGTCAATGTCAGTGTGTCTCTCTCTGTTTCCTACACACAGTCTCGCTGAAATGCCAAAGATTTGAGCTCATGGTTTAACTTTCAAGCTTCTAAAATTTAGACAGGCCAAATTCTCTGCATATTTTCTTGTCATTGTAATGCATATTAACATGTGGATGAGGTTCTCGCCAGAGAGAATTGCAGATGGTTTGAGTCTATTAACAGATACAAGGGATTTAAAATCAGTTACGTTTGAGCTACCTGCTGCTAAACAAAGGACATAAACTTTGGAGTCTTTTTCATCAAATTAACTTATTTATGCACGTCACCAAAGTACTGTACCTAATGGTATAAAGAGCTGCAGCTAAAGAAGTGTTGACCCTTTGATACCAGGAGCAACATCACTTTTCTTGTACTGCTTTCAGATGCCTTTAACAAAGATTTAAACCTCTGAACCTTTAGCAAACTGGTGTGATTTCTTTCAAAAACATGGGAAAAAATGCAGTTAGTTAGAAATATTCCACAAATTCCAGAAATAAGTAGATTTTATTTATTTATTTTTATTATTATTATTATTTTTAAAAAGACAGAGAAAAACATCTAGGGAAAAAAAAGGTAGGGAAAACTGTTTTCTGCAGTGTTTTCCAGAGCACAAGATGATGTCTTCAAATGTCATGTTTTGTTTACAGTCTAAGAGGCACAAAAAAAAATCAGAAAATATTGACTTTAAAGAAGCTAGAATTTCTTAAAAATGACTCAGACCAATAATAGATTATCAAAATTTTAAGGGTTCTTCTTGACAGTTTTGTCAAAATCAAGTAATTCAAATATTATTGATTCTGTGACAATTAATTTACATTATGTGCTTTCTTATTTTTTTCTTAATTTATATGCAATTTTGGACTTTTTATTTACAAAACTAAAAGGTTATATTATTTTGCTATTTGAAATGGAAAACCTTTGAAACTCACTATTTCAAAACCACTTTGAACCCAGAAAGAAACATAGAAATCTAAGGTTGCAATGAGTTAATCTATTAGTTGTTGCACCTTTAATGGAATAAACACAATTAACCAAACAATGAAAATCTTGTGTGTGCCAACATTAGGCAGAAATGGTTAACACTGGTTCCTAAAAAGGTACAAAAATACCAAAAAAATCTGGCTGTGTTTTGTTTTATTTTTGAAATGAGGAAGAAGAAAATTAACTTTATGCGTCACATTGACCTATATCTGACACTTACTGCTGATATATTTCACACATATGTGTTGAAACTGATAGAGGATTTTTGCTTTAATGAGCTTTGTTGGAGGGCAAACAAGAGTGAAAATGTGCACGCCCATATTTGTCAGAAAAGCAATATGTAACCTATTTATCTTATGTCAGATAGTGAGAGCTGAAGCCTTGAGTGTGCTGTATTTTGAATGCCTCATGGTGGCTTTAATATAGATGAGGTAATGGTCGGGTAGAGTCTCATAGTAAGGCACAGTTCTTTTAACATTAATTCTCTTAAGATTTTAGCATTTTAGTAGTTTTTATTTTTACCCCATTATTCAGTTTACCAACCTTATGTCCTCTGATTTCAACCCAGAAGAAAATGTTGGCATTTTACTTTTCTGCACACCACTATAACCTTATATATACATCATAACAATGTTTCTACGTAACATAACGTGAGTAACGTAGTGTATGAACTGGCTTAGTTATCGGATAGTGGATGGTGTGTCACCGTTACTGATGCCTACCACACTGCTGACTGCTGTTCAAGACCAACAAAAAACAAAATCAGTTGTGTTTTATCAAGTCATTGCTGTGTTTTCTGTGGCTTTTTAGCCCGCTGTTCTTTAAGAGGCCTTGAAGCCATCAAATGTGTGTTTTTTAGCAAACAATAACTGTATTTCCACAGGGGATAGTGCTGTGCAAAGTGGTTGTTTTTTTTTAAAGAGACATTGCTTTTCCAGCAGGGATTGTGCTCCCAGAATCGTGTTCGAATGATATGTCAGCTGGTTTTATCAGCTGATATTCGCCCGTCACAGATATATCGATATCAGCTTACACGTTGTCCAGTATGCACCATAGAACAAGTTTATTTGTTAACAGAACATAATGCAGAAAAAGATACTTAGAGTAATGTAGAATGATCAGGTTCAAGGAGAAGTCTTAAACTCTTGTCTGACTTCTCTCCATGTTGCACTCCCATCATTTTAGTCAGCTGTGTCAATAACACATAGGCAGATGCTTTTACATTTTGTTTACATGTTGTTCTAAACACTCTGTAAAAAATATCCTTCCTGGAAAGAATCCTCAAACAGGAAGTGATGATCTCTTGCTGCAGTAACATCAGTTTGGCTGCGATAAAGAGAACAGCAGCATGAGCACTTAATCTGAATATCTCACTAAAGAAACTCACATCAGAAATCCAATCACACCACCGCGCTCCTCTTTTAAACCAGCACAGAAACCAGTGGTCTCACAAATGATTAAACCAGTGACACTCAATTTACAGCCTGGGGGTCGAATCTGGCCCCTGATAGGGTGCTAGGTGGCGCCCCAACCATTTTCTTATTCACAATAAAAATAAAGTGATTAACATTGAGAATTGTTTTTGTACTCTGAGTATACATAAGGTGCCAAAGTGCATAAAACAGTATCAGAATAGAGCTTGTTTATCAAAAAAGTACCGATGGAGGATCCCCCAAATACCCAGACAGTAGTCCTGGCTAAGCCCCTGTGTCCTAAAATTGAAATCCTAGAAACATGCTAAAACCCTAAAATTATCCCAAAATTTTAGATATGTTTTAAAATCCTAGAAATGTTCTAAAATCCAAGAAACTTTCTAAAATCCTAATGATGTCCTAGAATCTAAGAAATGTTCTCGAACCCTAAAAATGCCCTGAAATCTAAGAAATGTTTTAAAATCCAAGAAAAGTCATAAAATCCTGGAAATGTCTTTAAATCCCTGGAATGTCCCAAAATACTAGAAATGTCCCTAAAACCCGAGAAATGTCCTTATATTATAGAAACATCCCAAAATCCTAACATGTATGGGGCTGTTGTGACTGGCCCCTGACCTTTTGTCATTTTGAGAAACTGGCCCTCAAGCAAAGCCAGTGGAGTGTCCCTGGACTAAATGATGCTGTTTATTACAGGAGCTTACTACAGCACATTTTTTGTCTCCTTTCCAAATCATACACACATATCCAAACTAACATTTGGCCACAGTTACCACAGCGGCTGGCCAGAACTCACCTGCTGCTTTAACTATTTTCTTTAGTTACCTACCAAAGTGGCTGGTACAGTAGATAAACTTCCAAACCACAGCCAGAGTTTCCCAGTATTTAGCTGAGGGCTGGTATTTACTTTCCATCCTGTCCTCTCTTCAGTTGTGTGCCCTTACAGTACTTCCAGCTCGACTTTATTTATCAGCGACGTATTTCCAGCCTCCATCTGGCTCAGCTGATATCACAGTGGTGGCCTGGTTGTAATATGGATATCCCCCTCATTTATCTTCTCCCCTGTGACAAAAAAACAAAATCTACTCATCTTGTCTTTGCAGAAAATAGTCTGATATCAGCCAGTGGAGGCCAGGAAAAGGGTGACAAAGATAAACACGTTTGCACCACCAGACGTGTAGCGTTGCTCTTATTGCTTTGGACAATGTTAGTGTTGTCTTAAACCACAAGTTTAGTTATTTCAGAGCCATAAAAAAAGCGGAGATCAAACGGAGTCACAGTCTCTATTATTCTTTTCCTCTTGCAGGGCAGAACTGAAGTGCATTTCATGGTTTGAAAAACACAGTAAAAACACTGTGAATTCCTTGTGCTGCAGTGTGACAGCCGGCGATTGCAGGAGTCTCATGGCAAGCCCAAAGGGGGAGCTTCTCAGCAGAGCTGCAGGCCAACTAAAACAGAATCATGTTTGAACACCTATTTCCACTGGGAAGGGGGGAGGGGGAGCTCCGCAAGCTTTAATCAGGATCTTAAAACAGGCGAGCCTTTGATAAAGACTGCGCTCTGTACATTTATCTTACTCCTCTGAAGGCTGCGCTGGCTTATGTCATCCACTTTGATCCTACTTTTTTGGAGCACGGTGTCGGACGTATCTCTGCTGCCGATAACACACTGGTCAAGTTGTGATGTAGAAAAAGGCCTCACCCCACCTTCCCCCTCCCTCACCACCACATCCTAAGTGCATGAGTGTGTGTGGTATGTTGTACCTCCCACGTTTTTTTTTTTTTGTTGTTTTTTTTCATCCTGTATGGAAACGGTGCCATTAATTTTCCGAGCGCTGTCATAAACATCACCTCCTGGTTAAAGAGGAGCTGTGACAGGGTGCTGCCCCACAATGTGCGAGGGCAACAATATTTGACTTGGACGTGTTCCTGGTGATGAGGCCAAACCCTGCAGCAGGCCTCTTGGCAGATGTCATGCCTGAGTGCTTTGGAATAATGCTGATAGGAGCTAAGCTAGACTGGACTATACCCATGACAGGCCCGGCTTGAATCCGTGCATCAGCATTCAGAGCACATGAGGCAGTGGCACAACACTTCTGCGTACAGTTACATTTACTTCAATAATCATACTGATTTAAAACAATGGCAGTCCAAGCTTTACCTAGCTCCTTAAAGCATCAGCCAACCCAATCGTCAAAGAAAGTGTTGGCTTTTTTGCTGACCACTGACACTTTACTTTTGTTTGGCGTTATGTAGCGGAACCTGGGGTAAACAAGTTGTTGGTTTTAGGCACAAAAACTGCTTGGTCAATATTAGGAAAAGATCATGTTTTGGCTTAATATGCCAGATTTTTAGTGTAAAATCCCTGGTGGAAAAAAGCCATGGGTTGCAAGTGTCAGATTTGAAAAAAAAAAAAAAACCTAAATAAAAATCAAGTACTGGAAATGATGTTCTGGTGACAGCAGATGCGGTTTGTTTGAGATAAACACAAGAACTGGCGACTTAGCATGAGCAAATACAGCCACAATGGTTGAACAGCTGAAAAAAGAGACCTGTGTACACAGAAAATACAACTTTATTAACCCTTAGGGACTTTCAAATTACACACACCCTGCACACAATATGTGCTTTTCAAAATCCAGCTTTAAGAGAATATTATAAATTGGTGTTATTTTCTACTTTAATTGAGTTAAATTTTTTAACCAACATGATTCCTAATCATAAATATCAAATATTCATAAATTTCCAGAATTTTAACCCTTGAAATGCCAGGTTTTTTGTCATGATGCCACCATATTTTTAATTTTAAAATAAATAGTGCAGCTAGTGGAAATAGCATGTATTTTCTCCATATGTCAAATATGGAAAAAAATTACGTAATTATGTGGAAAATAATAAAAATTACAAATTCCAATGCAAAAGACAGAAAGACACCCAGAAATAATACATATTATTATTATTATTTTTTGCACTTAACAGTATGAATGTAACAGTTTTCTTGCACAGTGTATTTTAGACTTATCCTAGGAGCTGAGCAGGAAATTCCAAAACTAAAAGAAAATACACAATCTTGCCAAAATGTATGCCATATGCATGAACACAGCCAAAATTATCAAAAAAATGAGGAATGAAAATCGTGTAAAATGTACCAAACTGTCCCTACGGGTTAATATTGGTACCAAAATCAGTCTTATGGTGCAAAAAGTTTAAATATAAGATTGTTTAAGTTATTGAGTTTTAGTGCTTGTTATTCAGTGAAGTCAGACAGAAATACTACTGATTATGTGCTTTAGTTACTAAATTAATGGAAAATCCAAAAAAAATGCAACACAATGCTGCTCACACTACTTGATTGTTTGTTGATCTTTGTTAAAATGCAGAAACACCAAATCGATGTCCACTTTTAGTCATAACATGGATTTATCCTGATTTCAGCTTCACATTCACTCACCCTTGAATATGGATTTAAGAAATCCTAACTGTCCCAGCTCTTAGAAAGAATCCGAGCCAAACAATGCGGCTGAAGATTTGTGAGGAAGTGCAGTCAGGAAGACAATGGGAATATTGAGAATTCCTCTGCGTCATTAGGGAAGACCAGGATTAGCAGAGACTTCCTGTTTGCGACTAGCTCGGGGCCCAGACCAGCCTGTGATGTTGGCATTAAAGAGAGACGATGACCTTTGAAAGGATACCTTAAACAGGCCAGCCACAGGGGGCATGTTTTCTTTCCCATGACACATTGAGCTGCCACTTAGCCCGCGTGGAGCAAGTTCAGCCCGCCTCCTTTTCCTTCCCCCTCAGGGCCAACTGACGGATCATAAACTGATACTAAAGAAAGAGAAATTTACGATAATGGTTTTGCGAAATGACTTTCGAATTACAAGCAGTGGAGGTGCTCTGTTTTGTGTCACAGTGTTGTGGTCACTGCAGCGCAGACATCTTTTAAGGTTCACAGGTGGCAGCTGTTTGGGAAAAGAGCTCTGTGGCACTTGACCCTGTTATCACTGAGCGTTAGCTGTGCCAGCTCAACGCGCTCAACCGCGCTTTATTCTTTTATTTATGACTGCTGCTTGTTGCACTTTGTCACTCAAATCTGGAAGAATTTCACCTGTAATTGCGTCTTAATGTCTTTGTGATGTTTTTTTTTCCAGCAGATGTTTCTTTTTTCAGCAAACATAGATTTTCGTCTCCTGTTCTATTTAAATCGAAACATATTTGGTAAACATGTTTGACCCCGTTTGAAAGCCTCAGCTGTCGGGTATCGTGTGCATTGACTGTTTATATGCGCAGCTTTCACCTCCCTGTTTACCGCTCGTAAGATAAACAAGTCATCTAAATTTCTAAACATCGATTGGTTTAAGTTCTGAGAGCCTGACAATGATGCGGAAATGTTTTCGCTGGAACTTAAGCCCGTGTTAAGAGTGGGTTCATCCAGGCATGTAACGTTTTAACCTTCGCCCAGAGTAAACACGACTAATAACCGCTTTTCTAAATAAACACAGAGCCTCGCATAAAAAGGTGCCGAGGAATAACTACAGCCTAAAGGTTAGCTGAGATCAGCCGTTTTTAAGATCTGTGTGAGGAAGCGAGGGACCAGTGCTCAAGGGCAGCTTTTAATTATTACCAAGGTGCCCTTGAGCAAGGTGTTTAACCCCAGCTGCACCAGTGGATCCAGCTGTGGAAGCTGTCTGTATACTGGGCTGTATGAGGGCTGTTCATTTTTAAAACATGGAAAGTGAGAATGAATGTAAAATATTGATTTAGGAGTCAAATTATGAAATCGACTCAGTGTTGAGTTGAACTCTGTTGAGTTTTAAAAATCTAAAATAATTACAAATTATCATATAAAATTATTGTAGTGTAAAATCAGTCAGGTTGATAATAGTGGAAAAATAAATGAGGATTACAGTTTAGAGTATAATGTTTTTTAAATTTAAAACACGTTTATTTTGTTTCTTTAGTGTTGCTGATCTTTTGGGTTATCCTTTGCTTGATATAGAACGGGCAAAAGTAAGCCTCGGGTCTCAACCTGTTCCTTTTTCGGTTGTTGATTGAATTGTGCAACTTGAAATTTACAACCCCAAATCCAGAAATGAATGGGATTTTCGGTTATCACCGAAAATAAGCTCTCAGACGAACACAAGTTTATGTAACATAAAAATATGTTACAAAATTCTGATTATTTTCTGCACTTTTTTCATGTTATTTCCTTGTTTGTGTTTGCCCCCCCACCCCTCCTTTTTAGGTCAGTTGCTTGTACTTATCTTTTACTACTTTCTTCTTTCTTTTAACTTTTTATTACTTTCTTACATATTTTGGGTCATTTCAGTTTCTCATTGCCTTCTTCACGTGCTTTTGAATTAAATCTAGTCAGCTTGCTCAGGTTTCAGAAGGTTAACTGGAAGAAAAAAGTCATGCGTGTTTTAGAAACTGTCCGCTGCTGATGTAAAAACAGCAAAACAAATCTGAATTTATGTGTTTTGTGTTGGAATTGTGGCGTTACAGTTGGATTACTGTATCTCTGTAGAACACAGATTAAAAAGAAACTGAGCCGGTGCTTCTGATTGTTACTCGCAGTCCTGTGAACGTTTCACTCATCTCGACCACCAAACAGGAGGCTGCTGCCTCATTGAGATGGTTGGCATTCTTGGTACTTTCTCTGACATGTTTGGTCCGTAACGAACAGGCTTTGAAAGCTTCTGTCAACGGCAGAAATGCCTAATAATGTGGAAAGAGTTTGTTTCAGGTCAAAAGAATTAACCTCTAGTTGTGTGCGTGGCTAAACTTGGATAAGAGTCAGACGAGGAGCATGATAGTCAGGTCTTTCAAGATTTATTTTAGGTCCCTCCCACTCTTAAAAACACACTTCAGTTAATTTTGCGCGGCCTGCTTGGTATGTGTAAGATTTCCTCCTCTTCCCACCACACACCCTCATTGTTCCCCACATAAGGACACTCAGCATACTTTCAGATTAACTGAAACCGAGGCTTTGGGGTATTGTGGCTTCACTACCAGGACGCGTTTGCCTTGTAAGCTTAGTGATGTTACTCGGTGGCTTAACGGTGCTATTTAAAAAAGCCAGGCCACTGACATGCCTTTGGGATATTTCAGAGGCATAAACTTATGTCTTGGGACATGGTATAATGTATTCCTTATCACACATGTTTTATTTTTATTCTATGTATTTATTTATTTAGTTTATTTAATATGGAAAATGCAAATTAACATAACCTTAGTTGGGCTTTTAATAAAGAAAAAGAAAAACAAAGATATCAAGGTTACACACAATAACGCAATAACAGTTATGGTAAAAAGAAAATGCTGATCATGCTAAATTGCAGATTTGCAGTTGCAAATTTAGCAACTTGTTGATATAGATCTGTTCCACCTGTTTTCTTATTTAGAAGGCTTGTATATAGAAATTGATATGCTACAATTCATTTTCAGTTGGATTTTATTCATACGAAAGCTCTTTCAAGTAACCAGGAGCGCCGTTTGGATTTTGAGATTTGTTTGAGTGAGAGAAGTTTCTGTAACCTGTTTCAGTTCTGGAGAAAATGTAAATATTATATAAAAGTAAAGCTTTTCTTATGGACATATACAATTGGATTTTCACTTAGAAAAAGTTACAAAAATATTTATGTATGTTGTCAGCTGTAGTTCTAAGAAAGAAAGAAAGAAAATTGCAATCAGTGGATCTCTAGTAAAATGCATAAATAAAGCATATATTATGAGAAATAATTAACCCTTAGGGCCCTCTTTAACCTAATTAGCGCAATTGTATTGCTCTGCACACAAAATGCGCTATTTTTTTAAACCAACATCAGTCCTAATCATATATCAAATATTCATTAATTTTTTTGAATTTTAACCCTTGAAATGACAGGTTTTTGTCATGATGCCATCCATGTCTTTAGATACCCCCCGACCACAAAAAATGAATAATTTCATATGTATGTATATATATATGTGTGTGTGTGTGTGTGTGTACATATATGTTTGTTTACCAAAATGTCATATGCATGATTACAGCCAAAATGATCAAAACAGAGGAATACAAAGTGCATAAAATGCGCTAAACAGTCCTTAAGGATTAATGTGATATGGTGAGAAAGGCGACAGCAAATAGGCTAAACAGAACCTCCAGTGGCCGTGTGAATTACGACTGTTGTCTGTCAGAAGCAGAGACGGAAGTAGTGTGGCGTTTCTATAGAACCACAGAACCTCGTGGGGAGGAGCTGGAGGTCGATGGATGGATGGGTTTTTGCTCTCCGTCTCTTACCAGTGTTGGTTTTCTTTCATAACCATGACGGGGTTTTTTTCTTTCCTTAACCAACATGTTCTTCTTTTAACCAAGATCAAGACTGTTCCTTAACCATCAACCAAGAACTTTATGTAACCTAAACCATGATCTCTCTGTGACCTTGACCTAACTCGACCCTCCCCGATCAGGAAGCGGTCACATAAATCATTGTTGTAACGTCGTTTGCAATGTTCGTGTTGGGAAAATAATAGCATGGGTCGTTTTAAAGGGGCAATCAAGAACAGTTTGGAGGACTTGTTGCTATAGTTGAACCGTTTGGTCTTTCTTTTGCATCTGCTGTGCCATTCTGATGTACATCCTTAAACAATTACAGCGCTTGAGAGCACTTTGTGTGCAGCTCAGTCACTCAAATTGTATAGAGGTCTGAACTTTGATGTACATTTTTTCCAGTGCTCTATAGGCATATCTCCTCTATTACCACATGCAGTTTTCCAAACATAGTTTTCTTTATCCTGAAGCCTATCTGCATCTTCAAAGAGCTAATCATAACCTTCCTCTGCTGTGTTTATTTCTGTCCGCTCAACCTTTAATTACCCAACTGGAAATCAATCTTTTGCAGGTCTTTCATTTGTTGGTGTTTGACCACCTAAATTATTATCTGCAGTTAGCCACCAATAAAATCTTACCACATTTTTTTCAGAGGAAACATGGATGTAGATATAATTGGGAGCTGTCTCCACTGTCCCTCCTGACAGAAAGTAGTAATATGGGAGCATATTAATGTCTGGTCATACTGTCACCTCATTTGCGTCTTCAAATAGTTTGTCTAAAAAGAAATGAGACTTAATTACAAGGCATGTCTGAAAACCATCTTTTTATAAGTTTGCAACTGTTACTGAGCCATAAGAAAAGTGACCTGGTCCTTCAAGTGTTTTGCTGTAAGCCAGTAATACTCAACTTACGACCTGTAGGCCAAATCTGGCCCCCGATAGGTGCCAGGTGGTTTTCTAATTCACAATAAGAATGAAGTGATTCACACTGGAAATTGTTTTTGTACCTTGAATATACATAAGGTGCTAAAGTGCTCAAAACAGCATCAAAATAGAGCTTGTTTATAAAACAAAGTGCCAGTGGAGGATTCCCTGCACCCCCTGACAGAGGTCCTAGCTAAGCCCCTAATGCCTTAAAATCATAGAAATGTCCTATAATCATAGAAATGTCCAAAAGTCTAAGGAACTTCCTAAAATACTAGAAACAATCTAAAATCCTAGAAACGTCCTAAAATCCAAGAAATATTCTAAATTCCTAGCAATGTCCTAAAATCTGAGGAATGTCCTAAACATGTCCTGAAATACTAAAATGTCCTCAAATCCTAGCAATATCCCTAAAATCCCAGAAAACTCTTAAAATCCGAGAAACATCCTGAAATCGTAGAAATATCCTAAAATCCCAGAAATTTATTGAAGTCCTAGCAATGTTCTCAAATCCTTGAAACAGTCTAAAATCCTAGACACGTCCTGAAATCCTAAAAACTGAGAAATGTCCTAAAAGCCTAGAGACATCCTAAAATCCTAGAAACATGTTTGGGGCTGATGTCATTGGCCCTGGCCTCCTGTCATTTCACAATAGTGGCCCTCGAAACAGAGCTAGTCGAGTGTCCGTGCTATACCCACTGAATCAGCTTTGTCATTGCTCCCATAGTCAACTTAATAACGCTCTGTAGGAATCTGCCTTTAACAAACACTGACTGCACGGACAAAAGTAATTGAATTTAGTGCAAACATTTCCCCTAAGCTGTGCCCAGCCCGTGGCCCAGCAGTCATTTGTCTGTCTTAAGAACTGATTGTGCTGTGTACACTTTCCCTTTCAAAGCCTTACACCTGTGGCTTTGTCCGCCTGGGAATGCGTCCACAAATATACGGCTCTGATAACGCTGCACCTGTTTAATAAGTTATTTTAAGCAGGGTAAACAATAATCACGGAACAACTCATCATTATGCCATGAGCAGGGCTATTAGAGCACTTATGTGTGTGTTAGTTTCAGTTCAAAGGCACACAATTCTTTATACAGCTGCAAAAGCTCAAAAAACAGAGTTTCTATTTGAAGTTGGACTAGGCTAAGTTTCTCATATTAATGAGTGTAGCAGTGAAAAGTCTCTGCATGGCTTTCAAAACAGGCAAAAATTATAGTGTTCTTTTGTAAAGAAGGGCAGAGAGCAAAGTTCAGACAGTTTGGTCTCAATCAACCTTCCTCGGTGCATTTTTATGTTAAAATACACCTGTGTAATCATGCTAAATCATGGCTCAGGGCTCCAACGGTCCCATTCCCACTAACTGGGGTGCAATAGATTCAGTCTGTTTCCCAAATGGACGTCTGGTGTTGATATCTACACCTCCCCATATGGAAAAGTGATAAATTAAAATTTATGAGGGAAAAATAAAAAGAGCATGTCTCTAACAGCAGGGAGTACTCCCTTCAGAGAAATCTAGTTAGTTAGTTATTGTCCCTTTAAATTGAAATCTATGTATATTAGTGTGTGTTTACAATAATAATAAACTATGCACAGTTTGCTAACCCGTCCAGTACTTTTTAAAATTTTATTTTATTTGTTTTTTAATTTTATTCTTTTAGTACCAGGCTGTAAATGTGTTTATTTCTGCTGTAAAGTTGGACATTTAACATGGTGCTCTATGGGGATTGACTCATTAGGCAGTTTCAAATAACCCTCAAATTCACCTGATGGGAACACGTCAATTGTGAAAAAACTCCCATTTATCACAAAAAAAGTTTTTTCACTCACATGAAATGGTATTTCAGGCGATTTGAAAAAAGCCAGATTTCACAAAACTACAATGGAAATTTTTTTTTTGCTTTTAATTGTCACATGATGTACAACAAAGAGACATATGATATAGTTGCACATTTTCGTGTTTGCATCTATTAGCTGCAGCAAGCAAGCAAACTTTTAACAACAAAGCATGTCAGGCGAGTATACTAGTATTAACAACGTTATCTTATAACTCGAGTTGCCCTCTTGACATCCTAAATGCATAAACATGGCGGGCAAAAGTCAATGTTTGGTCAGTGGTAAGAAACTTTTTTTTTATTAGTTAACGTATTAAACATCAGTTTTTGTGAAGTGTAAAATGTTATTTGAGTGACCTAGATAAAAGATAAAAATACAATATATAAAATATATAAAAACAGCTATCTAAACCTCTTGTTAACATTTAGAATTAAAATGCAACCCATCTTCTTTGTAGCTTCCATTATGTTCCCACTTTCCGACCTCAAAACACATGAACGCAACAAAGTCTTCCCAACTCGGAAAGTACGGCCTTCCCACATCACATGAATGCAGCATTAATGTAAAGCAAAGGGAGCTTCACTTACAGTCAGTTTCATATGCACTTGAGTGAAGAGCAGAAGTGCTGATCTGAGTTTTAAAGCTTCGTATGTATCATAAAGGCCGCAGCCCAGTCCTGCAGCGTATCATTTGCACATTTGGCGTTCAGCTGACATTTCGAGCCTGGTACAGTGAATAAAAGGGTTTGGCTTCAATTTTAATTGATGGACACGTGGGCCATTGCAGAGATCACGCCTGTGTGACCTTTTAGTTACAAGGTGGTTGCTGTAACCATGAGGCCACCCTGCCGCCTTCAGCGCGCCGGTGGTTCCTGGCTTGACTCAGTTATATTCTTAAATGTTAACAGACTTAATACAGTGGAACTCCATCATGTCACATGCAGTGAGTGGTTAGAAAGGCTGGTTCTCATTAGCTCATGGACTGGAATCAATATTGTGTGTGTGTGTGTGTGTGTGTGCATGAATGTGTGTGTAGCAATTTATACATAGTATATATAGGTTCTTGTTTGCATGCAAATGCATAGGCACAGTCACTCGTGTGTGTGTGTGTGTGTGTGTGTGTGTGTGTGTGTGTGTGTGTGTGTGTGTGTGTGTGTGTGTGTGTGTGTGTGTGTGTGTGTGTGTGTGGTTGATGTGAGATGAACGGGCAGGGACTTCCCCTCTGTTTGGAGCTAATCCCTGGCTGCTCTGCCCAGATTAATGTGCAGTGGGAGCAAGAGCTGACAATTAGAAAAGTGCTTGTTCACTTCAGACCCCTCAAAGAGAAGCCCGCTGTGACAGACGCACACCGCAAACGCTAACATTTCAAACGGGGGATCCTGGAGACGTAAAGCGTCGACGTGTCTCAGTAGACGACTTGTAATAATGCATGGCATACTTGCTTTGAACAGGAAGGTAATTGTATTATGTCTGCAAATTGCGTTTTGGTAGATTTGCTAAGATCAGACTAATCTCCAAACATTTCAGGAGGAAATTGTGCCCCACCCAGTGACTTTGAAGTCTGTTTTTTGTCAAAGGATTGACAGTTTAGGCTGAAACATGAAATGTGGGAACAAGGAGTAAAGAGTTCACGTAGGGAGAGTGTGTGTGTGCTGCTGTGAAGTCGTCTTTTTCATCTGAAGTGGATTCAAAATCGTTATAAAGTCACATAGTATTTTCTGGGATTCATGTTCACACTGTTACTGATTGCTTATAGTTTTGGGGATCGAAGAGTTGCACTTGAGCCAATTCACTTTGAACGAGACCTAAACTGACTGAAATTTCTAGAATTCAATGTTAATAGTTTTGGGTCGTTCTTTTATTTAACATTTTGCAGCAGAGTTGTGGCATATTTGTGTATAAATACTGTAGGTTATAAAGCATAGAGTGCACGCAGTACAATAAATACACTACCTTCGTTTTTAGTTGTGGATTATGGAGCTGTGGAACTTGCTATAATTAACACATTTATGATAATACACAAGAAACTCAAGCACATACCTTAATTTTAATTTTCTCTGACACACCTGTCTCTCTCTCTCTTGCTCTCTCTCAAACTTAGATCAAACAGTAAAATTTGGCAGTGCTGATCAAATATAAACCAAGACTGTTACTGCCTATTTTTCACCTAAAATGTCTTCAGAAACATATTTTAGTGCACTGTTTAGCTGTATTACAGGAGTTTTTGAACAGGAAGTGGGTGCTTTACTGTTTCGTGTATTTTCGTGAAAACAGGCTGAAAAATATGAGACCAAACTATAAAATTAAACAGCGCTGATCAAATATCAACCAAGATTGTTATTGCATTGCATATTTCGTGCCTCAGATGTTTTCAGAAACATGTTTTCGATCACTGTTTAACTGTAATATGAGTTTGTTTGTTACCAGTTGCACACCAATTAGTTACTCGTTCATTATAAGGGACTTTAGACTGTCTTATTTTCTCCTCGGTATATTAGTACGACCCTTTAACAAAGCATTTCTGCACGCATATCTGATTATTCAATTCATCACAAGAATTATCAGTATATTACTAAAATAGTCGATAGCTGCATGCATTCTGATGTAGGAAAAGCTGTTTTCTTTGGTTTTATAGCACCAGTTTCGTAACTAAAAGCATCTCTCAACTTCACAGACAGTCCAGTTTTATAAAAAGACCGTCTTTCCAGCAGTGAAATACTTTTTCTGTTGTGTGCAAACATTACACCATTAGAGGCAAATACTGTTAAGCTTACACATCAGAAATCTTGTGTTCTATTGATAGGAAAAGTCATAAGTGTTGCAACAGTTTTAGCACAAAAGCTACTCCAAAGTATTCTTCAATGTATAAGTATTTAGATCTTTCTTTTTTGTCCCAGTTTGGAAAGTCCAGCTCGCTGTACCACAGCCCTTGTTGCTGCTGAAGGCCTCTCCCATACAAACTTGAGCATGTTTTTCCTTCAGATATTAGATTTTTCTGCCACAAAATCACACATCATTCTGAATTAGAGCCTGGTGTTTGGATTGTGGTAAACAGCATCACGATGAACCTTTCTTAGCATTTACTATGTGGCTTCCTGTATCAGAGGATGCAAGATGTTGAGGAAATGACTTTGAGATTCGGTCATTTTTACAGCTTTATGTGGTTGGTCATGGACTTTAGTAATGTGGCCTTTGGACATCCTGCACCAGCAGCATTCGGACAAAAGGGCACAAAGTCTGGCAGAAATAAACGCAATCTGATCCTCGGGTATTTCTTTTGAACTTGTTTCACACATTATTGCAGCAAATTTAACTTTTCATCATATTAACCCTTTGAAACCTGGATCGACATCACTTTTCTTGCACTACATTCAGATACATTTCAAAAGTATTAAGTAAAGTAAATAAATTGAAATATTAATAGAAAATATAAGTAAACCTTTGAACCCAATCAACTTGGCAGGAAATTGTCCAACAAATTGCAAGAAATTAACTTTAAAATTAAGTACTGGTGTTACCTATACTACTAATTTAACTAATATTATAATTTATAATTTTAAAGCAATTGAAGCAGTTTTCAGGTTATTTAATCTTTTTGTCTTTTCATTTCATTTCTTGTTTTTTTTTTTTTTACTTAACTGTTCTTTGTTGTCTGTTTGGGGGATCTATGTGTTGTTTTTTTGGTACTTTTTTCTGAGCAAGAATTCCCAGCAAATTGCAAGAAATTACTACTTGTTCTATTTGGACTAGTACTATTACTACTACAACTAGTACTTCCCTTTTTTGTAGTGGTTTTTAGTTTTGGTTTGGGGAGGTATATTTTGTTGGTTTTTGTTTTTGGATTGTCATGTGATTTTTTTTGTCCTTTTTGCTAATTTGTGGGTCATTTCTTCTTAAGGTGCTCATTGGCTTCTTCTCCTGTTTTTGAAAGAAGTCAAGCCAATATGCCAGGTTTCATAGGATTTATATAGCTCACATAAAATGAAAATCTTGGTAAATGAATTAAAAATCTGTCACTGTGATGCAAAGAGCTGCAGTACCTTTTTGTTTTATTCCAAATTGTAGCCTCAATGTGTTTTTGTGTCCTTTTAGCAATCAGACCGTACCAGAAACAACCAGGCAGGTACATAGTTGAAAGATATTAAAGAATAACCAGATCAGCGTTGTATGTTTTCATGTATTCTACAAAACAACCCACGTACCTTTTTTTCGGTATTTGTGGCAAGGGAGGCAGTTCTTTTACAAGTGAACATCGAGGCCACGGTTGGATCCCAACACAGACATGTAGTCAGTAAAAAACGTGGGAAATAAAGACACTAAATCCCTTAGTCTCACTTCATCTGACACAAACTCAACCAAACTTTGTCCAAGACAAAGAAGGAAGGAAAATAATAACGTCTCAGGGGCTTTCTGGTGAGTGTGTTTTCACAGAGGTAATTCAGAGGACAACACCCTCTCGACATCCTCGTTTTATTTCTTCTCCTCGCCGCCTTCTGCTCTCCACACCTGAGCTGAAGCGAAGGATTACACCTGTGTCGGCTCCTGAGCACATAAAAAAAATAGATGTCCTCAGTACATTTACTGACTGAATTTTCCTCAAATAAATTTCCCTCTCACAAGCTTTTTTACACACCTTCATAATGACGTCAAAGGACTTTACCTCCTGCACTGACAGGATCAGACAAACTGGCAATGCAACTGTGAGGTTTCAGCACAACAGATCAAAGAAACTCATGTTTGTTTTATATTACTGAGTCTTTGCTTTTAATTTGTGAAGCTCGAGGAGATTTAAGATACAAGAAGAGCGATGTTGGGCTTTGGGCCGATCGACTATATCGCGAACACTGAGTATAAATTTTCGTGTTGTTTCGGTTGTCTTGCTCTCTTCTGAAGCTTTCTGCCTCTCACAGACACACACAAAGCAGGGCTTTTGCAGAGCTCCAGACTGTGACTATTTAGTTTCAATTACGACCATGGATCACTGTTATTACTTAAAAATACTATTAATATATGAACTGGAGAGCTGTTAATTTGTTTTCAGCTTGCAGAGAATAAATAATAGTGTTTTACGACGCTGTGGTCTAACTTAATGAGTGATAATGGTAATAGTATGAGCAAGTGAAGCATGTGTATTTCTGCAGAGCTCCAATTGCGAGTATTTAGTCACATTTTGCAACAGTGGAGCACCAGTGCACCATGCAAATATTTGTAATATATGAACTGGAGAGCTGTGAGAGTTTGATGCTGCTCACAGTGAATGAATCCTCACACTTAAAGGCACCGTAGTATCTGTTTAACTGTCTGTTAATGCTAACATCCAACAAAAACAACACTTTGTGCTGAGACGAGTAATGTCCTTCAAAACAAAAACACCATGGGTCTCGCTTTGATTTATTTAATTATAACAATACTTAAAAAAACATTATAAAAGTACTTTATAAAATTTCCTGATAATCACATTTTATTAAATGTTATTATAACAGTAGTGTATTCAACTTTATTATATGACAGTAGTTACTTTACTTTACTTCTAACCTAATTGTGACTGCAGTTTATTCTGTAATTTTATACTTTAGTAGTTAACATTAGTTTAGATGGCATTTAAAAATATAGAGATATATCGGGTGTATCGAAATATAGCCTTAAAATATCACAATATTATTTTGAAGCCATTTTGCTCAACCCTAGTCTGTTAGTATGAATCTGCAGAACTCACCTTTTAAATGAGCTCTTCACAATATCCAGAGCATGAATATAGTACCAGAGACAGTTTACTTTGTTATCGCAAATAAGTAAGGGCTTCCTGAGCAGAAAGTTAAGTCAATCGTGTCTGTGAGTTGTAATCAGAGCTTCTTTGTTTTTTGTTGTGGTAGACAGTACAACCGCACATGCATGCCTGCAAGCCTGGAAATAGTACAGTTGCATTAAGTGTCATGGTGGAAGAGCATCCACAAACTCAGTTAGCGTCTGGCCGCCATCCTTGTGGGGTTGTACACAGAAAATAACAGAGGCAGCTGTTCTAACACACACCATTCAGCGGCGGTGCGTTTTTGGCCCGTATCCTCAGATTCCAGTCACCCTATGGAAGGTGCTGGTCGCTCTTTAAATTCTAGTGTGTGTCGGAGTGAAAGATTGGTATGTGTTTACTACTGCAGGATCATCGTCATGTGGTCACTGCAGCCGACATCTGTGCCTAAAGAAGTAAGTTTGTGAGCCCGGGGCGCTGCTGTATCTGTTGAGCACAGATGCAGCTGACCAATGTAACATGTATTTGCCTCCACTCAAAAATCTGGTAAAACATCCGCCTCAAATAACAGGAAGGGAGTGCACACAAAAATAAAGCTGTTTGTGGCAGCCTTGTTCGTGCCCACTTTAGAACTAAGGGCACTGTGTAATTTTTGCATAGCTGCAATTGCGGCGACTGTGTGCGATGATTTGAGCCACTTCATAATGATTTGTCTCCAAGGTGACAATGACGAGTATTCGGACCCCCCAGGATGAGTTTGTTTCTGTTTCCTGTCGAGTGACTTGCAGGATGTTTGTGATGTGCAGTTTAAATCCCATGTTCAGTTTATGTCTTTGTTAACCCTTTTATACCTGGAGCAGCAACACGTACCTCTTCATTTTCTAGTGCTGCGTTCAGATGCCTTTCACATCTATTTATAAACCTTTGTGCCCTGAACAAATTAGTGCAATTTCCTTTCATATACATGGTGAAAAAAGTCATTATAAACAACTTGGAAATAAAAAAAATAATAAACCCACAAATTAAAAGAAATTAGCAGATTAGGAAATTCATTTGTAAAAAGCAAGGGGAAAAAATGTATTGGGTAAAAGAAAAAAAAAAACCTTTATTGTATTTTTGTTATTCACATACATATATATGTTCATTTAAATTCACTTTTAAAAACATATTTTTGAGCACTTTTTCCAGTTTTTTAAATTGATTTGCAGATAATCTTCTTGTTTTTTCCTTTAATTTTTTGTGTGTGGTAGTTTTGGGTCATTTCCTCTTTTGTTGCTCATTTACTTCTTCCAGTATTTTTTAAAGAAATATTATTGGTTTACTCAGGTGTCAAAGGGCTGAATCAGTTGTACAGATGGAGCCATACAAAACACACACTGTGGCTGTTGAGGGTCTGAGCACAGAGGGATGTCGTATGTTGTAAAGCTCTCAGAATTTAATTGTGATTTGTGATATTAAACTTTGCAGACCAAATTAAAATAAAAATTCAATTGAAATTTCTATTTCTGCAGCCATGTGGGGCATGGCTTGTGATTGGCTTGAAGATGTTTGACTTGGCTAATCTGTAAAGCAATAAGAGTTGCCTTTTGGTTTGAACTGTGCTTAATAAATAAACTTGGAGAGGATTATTAAAAATTAGTCCAAGAATTAGGGAAAATGTTCAGAAAACTATATTTATTATACATTTATATTTAATATTATGTTGCAAAAAAATATAATATATAAAATAAAAACATTGATATTTTTGATTTTCAGCACTTTTTTCAAGGTCTTTCTTGTGTATGTTTTTTGGCTTCTTTTTTTCTTATTTTTTAGGTAATTTTCTTGTAACTATTTAATTACCTTTTTTGCTAAGTTTTGGGCCGTATCTCGTTATGTTTTTGAAAGACATCAGAACAATTTGCTCAGGCTTCAAAGGGTTAACTCCTTTTTTGATATTCTATTATATGTAATTAAATAATAAAAGCTAGTGTTGTGTTGGAAATACTTTTTCCAGACAACCCAATAAAGTGATGATTGACAGTCTTGACTTTATTGTGGTGATTTTGCAGCATATCAGTTTACAGTAAAAACAACTTGTTCTTCCACAGTGTTGAATCAGTTGTCACAGATGATTCGGCGTCCACCACAGATGGTAACGCTGTTTGCATGCCCTCTTTTCACACAGAAGTATGAGAAATCAAATCCTCAACACAGCTACAATTACCTCAAGGTCCTGACTTTGTTCCCCCCAAGAAAACACGGTAGCTTGGATTCTGAGTAGCTCCCCACCGAAAAACAAAGACGAGAAAACCTCAGGACCTTTGCGTCAGGCATTTATGAAGAATTTCTCAGGGATTCAGATCGTGATGAATGCTTGCTTTAGAAATCACACAAACTTACAGGTTTCTTGCACCTGCACAAGCAGATCTCTGTGTGTCAGCAGTTCAGTGTTTGGTTATGTGTTCATCTGTTGTACTCTGAAAGCACTTACTGCTCGTTTGAGTCAAGAAAATAGAAAATTTCAAATGCTCGCAGCTTCACTTGTCCCGACATAACCTCAGGGTTTTGTACGGTAATGATAAACATGGAAAGTCTTGGAATGTGCAAATAGCAATTTCCAGACCTGAAAAAGTTTTGAGAAGCTAAATATACACTGAAAGTTGTGGAATTTTGTTTCACAAACTGTTATAATAACACGATTCATTCAAGGACGGTTGGAAATTTGAAAATCCAATCATAATTTCTGTATTTACAGTTTCTGACTTTGATAAATGTTGTAATTTTTGGTGATTTTTAAAGAAAACATGTCTCCCAAACCCATGTCCCTGCAGATTTGGTCCCACAGATAGTATTTTCAAAGGGCGTTACGTCAGACGTTAGATATTATCGGACAAAATGGATCAAATCTCAAAAGTGCATTCAGTACATTGTCAGAAGGTCATAGTCTCCATTTTTGAAAGTCATTCCAAATTTGTTTATACATTGGTTATACGTTGGCAAGTAGGAACAACGTGATAGCAACAACGAAGATGAGTTTAATTTTAATGCTAAGAATTTAACAAGAGGTTGATATTTCCAGTTTCTTTATATTTTTATGCATTTCATTTTTATGTATATTTTATATATTTTATGTTTCTTTATATTTTTATGTTTTAATCTAGGTCACTCTACAAGGACAGCAGTTAACATTAATACTGTTTTACACTTTACATGTGGGCAAAAATGGATATTTAATATGTGAATAAATGAAAAAAGTTCCTTACCACTGACCAAACATTTCATTTATGACGTCAAGTCGGCAACTCCTGTTATAAAATGACGTTATCAGTGTTAGTATACTCACCTGGCATGCTTTATAGTTTGCTACAGCTAATAGATGCAAATACAAAAATGTGCAACTACTTAAAGTAAATGATAGCTAGGAACAAAATAATGAAACATGTTGACACAGTTTCCGTGCTTTCTGCCGTTTCTGCTGCTCTGAAACATCATGCAAACATCAAAACGCAGCTTCGGTATCATAGAAATTTCCCAATTTCCCTCCGTCTCGTCTTTCCGTGGAAGACAGCATAAGTCTATGGGATAAAACACTGTTGGGCCCGTTGCTTCATGTGACAGACCCGAATTGTGTAATTCCACTTTTGGCCACGATGTAAACTTTGCCTCAAAGGCTGCCTCTATTCTTTTGGGCTTAGCTGCTATTGACATTAAAAAACTGCATCGTCAGACAAATGGGCTGTAACATCCAGCAAGCCACAGTGCTGCACTCCAAGATGATATAAAAAGTCAGCTTACACTAATGTTTTTCTTTGTGTAGGTTTGAGCCTTACGTCTGGACTGTAGACGTCCCGATTTATCCCGAGGTGGTAATCTCTGGCCTCGAGTTTTTGTGCAATATGTCGTTATTCTCCACTATATATATTTTTTTAAAGCAGAGCTTATATGCATTATTGTGACATCGATGCAGGACAAAAAATGATAGTAGTTAAAATAAAATGTTTTTTTTTTTTTCATCTTACAATGTTATATTTGACACAGAAGTAAATCTTAGTGTTATTTTCAAATAGCTCGTACATGTGGACAGCTGCTGCACCTTAAAATGAAAAACTTCCTTTAACAGGAAAAAAACTGTAACAGAAAGGATTAACATACCAACAAAGTTAATGACAAGGTTATCCTGATTTTTCATTTTCTCAGGAACAAGCTTTCACAAACTCAACAGTGGACATGCAACTGTGTCGCAGTGCTCTCACATGTAATTCAGGCTAAACTGTGTATTCTCCTTCCCACTGGTAATTTAAAAAGCCAGTGGAATGTGGAAAATGATTGTAGGAGTGAATGGGAGGGAAAAGATATGCCTCGCTTGGTCACTTTTGGTGTCTGAAATCCGTAGCTGAGATGGCGTTTGACTGATTTGTGTTTTGACCACATGTGCCGGACCCGCCTGCTATTCTCAACCCGTAATTCCTCCCTGAATTCAGGCATGCGACTAATTTACTGTAGGGGCAGGATTCTTTTCTCTCTCTCTTCCAGGGAGCAGAAACTTTACCCCTTTTCTGTTACAGGGCTCTGTACCAAGCGCTGTAAGTGATGCCACCTGTCAGCCTGACAGCTTATTCTCCATATGGGGAAGGCCTTTATCAGCTGCACTCAGAGGGAGCAGGAAAATGTCCACCACCTGCCAAGGATTTCTAACCTTTTAACTCATCTATAACAGGTTGCATACCATAGAGTGATCCTGTTAGTTTCCTGTTCACTTTGTCCTTTTGTCTGGTATTTGAGCAGTGACATTTTAGAGATTGTGCATTAGCTGATGTGTAAAGGCTAGCATATCAAGAAGAAGCATCTTTTATAAAGGATCTTGCAGAAGTGTTGTGCTGCCTTACCATCACAGGTCTGCATTTATTGCACACTTTTGCTGTCTTCTGCATTTGATTTCTGAGTAATACCTTACTTTAGCTCCAACCACGGGCCAAATTTGGCCCCCAATAGTGTGGTGTGTGGCACTCCTCAGCTGTTGTTTTTTTTAATTTTTTTTTTTAATGTGATTCATACTGGGAATTGTTTTTGTACTTTCTGTATACAAAGGTGCCAGAGTGCACAAAAGTGCCTAGAAATGCTTAAAAAGGCTAGAAACTCCTAGAAACGTGCTAAATCCAGACAAACATCCTTAAACCCAAGAGATGTGATAAAGTCTAAGAGATGTCCTTAAATTCTAGAAATGCCTGAAAGTCTGAGAAATGCCCTAAAATCCTAGAAATGTTGTAAAATCCTAGAAATTTCCTAAAATCCTAGAAATGTCCTAAAATGTGAGAAGTGTCCCAAACAACAAGAAATGTCCTAAAACATGGAGAAATGTGCCAAATTCCTACAAATGTCGATATACCAGAAACAGCCAATGGCCTTCTATCATTTTGCAGAAATGACCCCAAGCAAAGAAAGATGAACATCTCTGCTGCTGCTGATTGAAAAGCATAAAATAACAATTATGTGAAGGACTATTTGACTTTTCTTCAGGATCCTTGTGACAAACATCAACATTGAAAGTGGCTGTGCAAAGATGAGTTGCTGTTAAGCTACTCAAAGTGTTGCTTTTAGGAAACCAGTCCAGGTCGTGTTTTCATGTTCGCTGCTTTATGCTGCAGCAGGAAGTAGCTTTGGCACTACTACAGTAAGAGCATGGTGTGACTGTGTTACTCTTTTCCCAGAGAGCTCTGCAGTTTAATAGGCACGTCCAGCATGTCTTCCAAAGACAACCATAACTCTCAGATCCATGCTGCTGCTTTTTCTGTCAAACTACAGTGTTTTCATGCAGCCGCTGTGCAGAATGCCGGCCTGTTGTTTCAATGCATTGTTTGTGAAAATTCCTCCAGACGATGTGAAGCGATGCAGTCGGAGAAAAACAGCAAAGCTGCACCGTGGCCAAACGAAGGAGGTTTTAATAGAATTTCTAAAACACCAATTGCGAAAAGCAGGATAGCATTTTCTGATTCTGAGTGCCCTGTAATTTGAAGTGTGTGGGTTCAAGCCACTTATTTTGTGGTGATGGCTTTACTGGCGAGTTCTCCAAAAAGACAGAGGCCAACGCAGCCGAGGGTTGAGCTAGCTGCCTTGCCTTCCTCACTGATTGACCGAGCCGCTTCCCCTTTGGTATCTGGCCACAGTTGTTCTGCCTTCATGGCTAACCTCACTGGGCGTAGCTGTCCACCATTGGGTGTTTAGAGAGCCCAATAGGAGGACACCTGCTTCTGGATTTATTTACTCCGTCTCTTGCACAAACACCGTGCAGACTGTTTATGGATGCAGATGGAGAGCACTTCGTGTAAACAAATGCACAAATCTGCCTTTTCGCTAAACTGACGTCTAAACAACAACCAAACATCCTCGTATTCTAACATCCATATCTGCGATGCCTCACCCCAAATTTAGCAGCTTAGCCAAACATACTTTATGTTGCATTATTGCCTAATCTGGGCTTTAGGTCACATCCACAGAGCACTATTCACCATTGTGCCCTTTTCATATGTCAGCTCCAAGAATTTCCTAAACTGTGGAAATTCTTGTGGTCACAGAATGACAAACAATGAAAAACAAAACAAAAAAAAACTCTTACAGTACATGCACGAACACACCCTTTATTTTTTTTATATGTGTAAAACCACACAGATATAACCCAGTTCTCAAGTGACAGTGAACAACATAAAGCTAATAGAAACTTGATAATGCGTGAATTTATCTTAGCAGATTATAAACAAACTTAAAAATAAATAATTCAAATATTCAGTAAGGACTGAACAGAGGTGCACTGCAAAGGAAAAATCATTTAACCCTTGAGACCTGACCCATTACTTTGATTTCTTTTAAAAACATGCGAAAGAAAGCAATGTGCAACTTAAAAACAAATGACCATCACAAAGTATTACCTAAAAAGTTATTAAAAGATTAGTTATTTAATTGTGTGTTTGAGTATATTCAAGGAAATGACATTAAGAAAAATTAAAAACAACTATTGTGTAACATATGTTGAGTACATATTTTTTAAAATGGATAAATTGGCTAGATTTCTTTTAGAAATGTGAAGAAGCCAATTAGCAACTTAAAAAGCAATGAGCAAAAAATGTGGAAAAGAAAAAAAAAAGTAAAAAGTAACAAAGAAATACCTGAAAAATAGCAACAAAAAAACCCCCAAACAAAACAAAGCAAGGTAAAAAAAAACAAAAAAATAAGATATAAATTAATAAGATAATTGTAAGTGTTTTTCTTGGGCCACTTTTTCCTAGTTTTTTGAAAAAAAAAAAATGATTCTGCAATTCTGTGCAGCACATTTCTTGCCAAGTTGCTCATTGCATTTTTCCCATGCATGTTTTTGAAAGAAATCAGAATAATATGCTCGGGGTTTAAAAACCTGTGAATAGTGTCTATATGTAGTGCAAGAAAAGTGATGTTGATCCAGGTTTCAGAGGCTTAAACATTAATTCTCAGGTTGTTTTCTATTCACCTTTTACCATATTTTTGCAATTTGCTCATTGCCTTTCCTCGTGTTTTTGAAGCAAATTCATCCTTTCTGCTCAGCTTTCAAATGTTAAACTACTTGTGAAAGGCGTCTGAATGCAGCACAAGAAAAAACTGATATCCATCCAGGTTACATAAGGGTTAACTTTGAGAGAAATCCTCTAATGCAATAATTCATTGCATGGAATAAAGAAAAAGGTTACTTTGCCTGGTTTTGTGTGGCCTCGCTGGCCTTTGTGCACGGCTTTAAGAGAATACAGATATAACATGAAACCACCGTGTAGGGCAAGAAGTCCTTTTGAACAGTCAACTTGTGCATTTTTGTATCCGGTGCCAAGACATCTGTCGAGTGACACACCCTGTAATTATAAACGAAAGGAAAAGAAATGTCTTTTGATTATTTCCATCCTTATTGCGTGCGCACACAATAAGGTCTGTTACGGCACTTAGAACCAAAAGCTTGAGAAATGTTCTTTTCTGGGACACAATGGCGAGGCATGTCAGTAACATGATGGCACAGTAGACGGTGACAGAAATGACAAGGTTTGAAATACTGTGTTTGCATTGTAAACACTCGAATATTTGAAGTCGTAGTGACCGCTGAATCTGTGGAGCAAAGCTGAACTGAATCCAGGATGGAAACAATCAAAGCCCCAGTCTTTATTTATTTTCGTAGATATAGGCTTGTTTTAAATTTAAACTTGGATTTAGACTTTTTAGTGGATGGAAAAGCGGCGGCGTTTGCCAGGAGCGAGTGTAGGGCAGTCTGAGGAGGGTGGCTGCAGTCTATCAGCGGCCCGTGTGGAGGGTTGTGATGAGAGGGTATGTTAAAGGGTGTGCAAACAGATTATGGTGACTCACAGCGCCGCACAGCTCACAACCCTGCGCTGCTATCGGAAAGACACACTCCGACACATTTCACACAGTGAGTGTGTACAATAGGTGTGTTTGTGTGTGGCATCTGTGTAGCCCATTACTTAATGTCGCTCCAAATAGCTCTGATATTACCTGAATTAAGCCGCTGTTTCCCTGAATTAACCCTTTGTAAACTGAGCAATTTGGTTTGCTTTCTTGCAAAAACATCGAGAGAGGGCAATGAGCAACTTACCAAGGCATGGCTCAAAAAATGACATGAAAATAGTAAAAAAAGAAAAAAAAAACAAGAAAATTACTTGTAGAAAATGTACACATTTTTTAATACTTTATTTTTCTGCAACAAAATTTTAAATATTTAACTCTAATAATAAGAGACATAGCCCAAAAATTAGCAAGAAATTAGCAAAAGATTACAAGAAAATTACCTGAAAGTAAGCAAATGAAGGAAAAGTTTAAAAAAAAAAATCAAACAAGAAAATTAGTGTAGAAGTGTGGAAAATCAAGAAAAAAAGTGTTTTTTTTTTCATATTGTTTTTCTGTAACACAGTTTAAAATATTTAATTATGATAATTAGAAGCATAGTTTTCTGGACATTTTCCGCTTTTTCTCTAAACTAATTTTAAGGTCATTCTTTGTCAACGTTTACTAATTTCTTGCAATTTCTCTGACATTTTTTGCTATATTGCTCAGATTAGAGATTTTGATTTGGATGTCAGTTGTCATTTCATATATAGATTAATCTCCACCGCCGCTCCCACATATGAACATGACTTTTACATATTTCTGTACTATTTAAATTTGGTAAAATCTTGTTTTCATGTAGAGCTGCATGCAGTGTATTACTTCGCTCAGCGCCACCTTGTCCCGCTGTCATTTTCTCTGTTTGTCATGATCTGCAGGAGTTTGAGCTCCGCAGCGGGGTCGTAGTGTTAAATTCACACTAAAATCATACAAACACAAAGTCGGAGCAGTCAGCGCTGCCTAATGTAGGTTAGTGACTGCGGTGACCTGGTCCGCTGCCTACAAACTCTTCAGTAAGTAAGCTCTGGCTCTGGATCACATTTCCTGCAGGATGTGTAATTCGGGTAGATCCCCACGGACGCAACACACCTCAGCACATATGGTTTCCACCGTCGCACCTATTACACAAGCCGACTGTGTGAAGTCACCTCCAAGTCAAATAAGTAATCATCCTCAGCCCTGATCCCCTCCCTAAACTCTGACAAACACCACACACACACACACGCACGCACGCACGCACACACAGACACACACACACACACACACACACACACACACACACACACTGAGCATAGAGACTGCTGTGCTCCAGTGAAGCTTGTTTGAAATGTGACTAAAATAGTGATTAAAGTCATAGAAAATTATATTTTAATAATGAAGACCGGTAGAAGTTGTTGGATGTGACATGTAGATGTACTGTATGTATCCATCATGAGTTATCGCCTCTGAATCACACTACATTTATAGATCAACTGCAGCCAAATTCCCTCAAAGAAGATGTTTCAATCAGTATGTTTTCATGATGTTAGAAAAAGTGGAATTATTGTGTCAGTTTGACTAAAACTGGACTTTTAAAATCAAATTTCTCAAAATCTTATTAACACACGGAAATATTTTGATTCAATATTGATTTATTCCGTCATGTAAACACCACAGTCGGACTTTAACTGGATGCTGCGTTCTGCGTGTGCTCCTCATCAACGCTCTGGCCTCCCTCTGTGGTTAAGGATAGGGACTGTTTGTTATTTATGAGGGGGGAAGTGGTGCTGCAAAGCGAGTAAGGTATTAAAAATGTAAGCACTGAGGAGGGACTTATGTTTTTAATTTTGGCTTAGGTAAGGGACATTTTACTTAAAATGGTAGTATTATATATTTATTTTAAATAAAAAAAATCACGCAGCTATGCCCCTCCTCTGATTAATAAAGTACAGTTCCACAACATCTGCACAGTAGCTAAGCGATGTCCTGCCCTAAAAAAATCAGTATCAGTTTAAGTATACACTATATTTGAATATTGTCGCTTCTTCTAGAGCTTCAGCTCCGCCATTCAGTGAAGTGAAACGGCCGTTTTTCTTGATGGAGTCAGGTGTTTTCTATATAACAATTTCAAATTCCCATCAGTAAGGGCTGTCTTAAGGTAAGATAAAGTAGTCAAAATATTCTGGTGTTCTACCCCAAAGTTATTGTAAATAAACGTTATGGTTATGATTCAGTTAATGGCATAGATTGTACACATATCATAGTTTTATAGCAACTAGTTAAAAAAGGGCATATCTCTTTGTCGTGACATATTTCCGTCAACAATTGCCTGAAATCAAGCCAATTAGCTCAGGTTTAACATGGTAAATACCCCCATATAGAACTGGTTGAAATGGAGAATAATAAATGGTGGCATGAAATTTGTTACCAGGATTTTTGACCAGCAAACATAATAAAACACGATTTACTCAAACACAGAAAATATTTTTTTCATTGAAGTATTGTAGATACATTACGTGGATCCGTAGGAAGAGTAGCCACTGATGTTCTTTCAGTATTAACGAGGATCCAAATAAACAAACTCACAAAACACTCCTCAAGATTTATCCAGAAAGGGGACGAGAGTAAAGCCTGCCAGAAAAAGGGCTCCCACCTAAAAACATTCCTGTAGTACAGGCCATGTTTTCCTTACCCCAACAAATTTACACAGTTGTTAGTGATGGCCCGGGATTCCTCCTAAAGCGCAGCCCACCAATAATAAACAGTATGGCAGCTGACACCGCAAGACACCTGCACGGCTCCCTGACACTGCAGGATTGTTCCCAGGGCCCGGGGGGGTCGCTGTGGGCAGAGGTGGGCTGGAGGAGGGGGCCGCGGGGGCCTGCAGACAGGTTGGTGGTGTCGGTTTGTGTGTTTGTGTGTGTTGGGGGTTTCTACGCAGACCTTTTCAAACAAAAAAGTACTCAAATAGTGCAGCAGCTGGGCAGGAACTTCAGATATTCTAAAACTTGAATTAGGAACTATCAGATCAAACATTACAAGCACGAATCTGAGCGCACATTTGATCCTGAGAGGGCAGGGACACGCAACTTGGTTTGCTTGAGGGCCACTTTGCAAAATGACAGAAGGCCGAGGCCCATTTCAAGAGCCCCATACATGTTTCTAGGATTTTAGGATATTCCTAGGTGTTTAGGATGATTCAGGGATTTTAGGTCATTTGTAGGATTTCAGAAAATGTGTAGGAATTGGGGACATTTCTAGGATTTTAAGATGTTTCTCAGATTTTTGGACATTTTATTAGAAATTTTCTAGAATTTTAGGACATTTCTAAGACTAAGGGACCGTTCTAGGATTTTAAGAAATTTCTTGGATTTCAGAGGATTTCTAAGATTTTAGGACATTCCTGAGTTTGAGGATGATTCTGGGATTTTTGGATACTTGTAGGATTTCATAGCTTTGGAACTAGGATTTCCATAGATTTTTGGGATTTGGGGAAATTCCTAGAAGTTAAGGCTGTTTCTAGGATTTTAGAACATTTCTAGGATTTCTGAAATTTGCTAGAATTTTAGGACATTAGGGTCTTATCTAGGACCTCTGTTGAGGGTTGCAGGGAATCCTCCACTGGCAGATTTTGATGCTGTTTTTTGTACTCTGTCACCTTATTTATACTAAAAGTACAACAACATTGTGAATAACTTTATTTTTATTGCAGATTAGATCACGCTTGTCTCCCACTTGGCACTCTGCTGGGGGCCAGATTTGTGCCCTGGGCTGTAAGTTGAGTATCACTGTGCTAACGGCACATTTCACTTGTTTGGCTGGTTAGTTTTTTTTTTTTTAGCTGTTTCACGCTCTTTCTGTGTCACACACACCACACAAACAGTCACACACACACACATTTAGACGTACCCTCCTCATGCCACAGGATGTCAGGTGGTCCGGCCATTGTGTCCCCACCTGTAGGACATTGTCAAAGCACAAAGGAGGGGCACAGTACGTGTCAGCCTGCTGTCAGCTCCTGTTTGACTTGAATTTGTAAATCCCTCTCTTTCAGCCGAGGGGCTTTGAAAGATTAGCCAAAGGTTTGCGGAGTAGTTCACATCTGTGTGGGTTTTACTTATTGTCAGGGGGCAGCGTATCCCTCTGCAGTTTTCACAGGCCACAATAATTACGATTGTCAACACTGTTCAAGTTTCACTGTTTGCTTCTGAGCTCATAAACATGTTCGTAGTGGATTTTTTTGAGGGCGGGGTCCCCACGAGGATTTGACGTGCTTTGTTGTGTTTATCAACAGCACGGATCATGGATTTAAAGGAAACTCCTGGTCTACTGTTCTTAACTGGTTTATGTAACCTTCATCTTAAGGTCACTGGTGTTTTCCTTGCAGCCAGCTGAAATTTCAACTGTGTACAGAAAAGAGTTTCAAAGAGGAGCAAACTGAATATTGAGTATCACAAAAGAGCCAGAGTCTGTACCTGGGACCTGCACAGCGCTCAGCTTCTCAGGCGCTCACCACACTGATGTTTGCCATAAAGCGGGGCCTCTCACTCGCTGCCCTGTGAGGTCACAGCACCTGTTCTTGGTAATTGCTGGCAGGTGACGTAAGGCCTCCACTTGTTTTCCATGGTGTAAGGTGGAGGTCCCCACGCTCCCTCCGACATCAGGGCTGGAATGTCGTGTTGGTTGTTTGCAGCAAATAAGCGAGTCTGACTCCCTCCCCCCAAGTTCCCTGAGAGAGAAATGAACTTTGGCTTACCTGTCAAAGGCCACTTAGTTAAGCAAAATTTAATCATGCAATGCATTTCAAGGGTAAGGTAAAAGCTTTTTCTCCCTGATTTTATGCTCTTGCTTGTTTCCACAGCTCTTTTTTTTCCAGAAACTGAAAAGAAAAGTTAACCAAAAATGTAATAACATGTTTATTGCATGTTTTCGGTTAAAGGGATAGTCTGGCTTTTTTAAAGTTTAGTCGTATGAGGTGCTTATCATCGACCGTGTATTACAGTAGATGGCATTTGGGATACCACCAGTTTGGAGAAGCAGGCTGGAGTCAGACATGGAAGCTAAGTAATGTGTTGCTGTGGAAAAAAGGTTTTAGTTTAAGTATCAGTTTAAGTGTATGCTTAGTTTAGAGTATTTTCACTACTTTGCCTTTCCGTCAGACAGCCTGCTCCATCAGGAAAGCCTTCGGTTTCCCGTCTATGCTCTCATTAAAGCCACCAGACTGCATTGAGAAAAACAGTAATTTTAGCTTGCTGAACACAGAGGCTGCTTCTCCACAGCAGTTTCAATCAGTTGGTTTGTTTGTGTTGTTGTGTGACTTTGGTGAATCTGAACTAACCCTTTTTAAATGCCAAAGTCACTCAAAAACATATAACCACTCTTAAAAAAAACTGAACTATCCCTTTATGAAAGTCATGCATTAAACATGTTAACACATTTGTGGTCCATTTTTCTTTGCAGTTTCAAGTCATCAGAGCGTTTCAATCTTACACTGTCGAGCAGCAGATCATGCTGCTGCAGCAGCTGCTGTCCAGCAGCAGATAATAACACCCCAAATGATTCTGTCCAGCCGCATTCTCAGCAGACACCATTCAGCGGAGTATCATGCAGATGCAAAAGGTGGCTTTTAGGATCTTACAAAAACACTGCAAAAGCATCAGTATTTCACAACGTCAGAATGAGAAAGGATTGGTAAAATTGGTGAGTCATTTTCATGGAAGTATATACCAGTAAGCAGAAAAAACTGCAATATAAAAAAACTAGGATTTTTGCTCATTTCTAGGATTTCAGGATGTTTCTAGGATTTTAGGACATTTCCAGGAGTTTTGGACATTTCTAGGATTTGAGGACATTTCTTGGATTTTAGGATATTTGTCGAGTTGTAGGAGGTTTTTAGAATTTGAGTACATTTCTGGGATTTTAGAACTTTTTTTTATTTTAGGATGTTTTTAGGATTTGAGGACATTTCTTGGGTTTAAGAACATTTATAGTATTTTAGGACCTTTCTAGGATTTTGGAACATTGCTAGGATTTCAGGACATTTTGAGGATACTTCCAGGACTTTTATGATTCTGGGATATTTGGACATTTCTAGTATTTCAAAACATTTCTAGGATTTTAGGACAATTCTAGGATTTTAGGACATTTCTAGGATTTTAGGGCATTTCTAGGATTTGAGGACATTTCTTGGGTTTAAGAACATTTGTAGGATTTTAGGACATTTCTAGGATTTCGGAACATTTCTAGAATTTCAGGACATTTTTAGGATACTTCCAGGACTGCACAGTAAAAATCAAGCCTATAGGGAACCAATCTAAACGGTAATGGTATCATTTTATACCCATCACACTGTGCTATCAAAATTCACTGTATAATAATAATTTAAAGAGAAAAAAATGTCTATTTTCCAGCTGAACTGATATTTTTATCACCACTACCCAAATGCCTCCTTTCCTTTGCCGGGTCCACCTGATGATGTGTTTCCAAGGCTGGCTGCAGGAGGACAGAAGCCAGTAGATAGGGTATCTGGCCCAGGCCTCCAGCCAGCTGTGAACCTGATAGCATCTGTTTTAAACGTTTGAGAGACAGAGAGAAAGGAGCCCTCTTTTCTTCTGAGCTCTGGAGCGCTAGTTATCTCACGCCTTTTTAGTAAAGGGATCCACAGATGGCCCGTGTCCTGACAGTCATACAAATGTGATATCACCGGCCGAGGTATTCTGCTCGGATCCTCTTACTGTGTTACTGTAGGCCCACAAGTGGGACTCATTCATGCTCAGAGTAAACAAGACAAGTCAGAGACAAAAAAAGAGTCCTTTTGTGGAGACAAAGCAGAAACGCTTCTTTTTATCTTTGTGACGGCAGACAAAACAGCCTCTTCACACCTGAGTGTCCTCTGTTTGGAGTTCTTCACATCCATTGTCATCGCGTGTTATCTAAACCATCAAATCGACATGAAAAGATCATTTCATGTTCTGCTGTCACCTGAGGGGATTTGGACAACTTGCCTTTCATTTGCTTTGTCTGAATCTGGTGACAAACCTATTTGTTATGCTTTTTTTCCTGGTTATGTCTGGTTTAGGCTCACTTCAAAGACCCGGTCTCTGATGTGCAGGCAGGAGACTGTCTTTAGATTTATGTCTTTTGTTTGTCTTGGCGAATGCGAGCCTTTTTTCTTCTTACTCATAGAGTTGTAATCAGCAGAAATCAGTGTTTGGATTATAGGAAGCCAAGCTGTTGCCCTCACATCCAGTAGTTCCTTTTCTTTTAGCTCTGAACTCCTAAGCCACAGGAGCTCCTTAGTAGTAATCTTTCTTTAACAGCTAATATTTGACTGCTGTGTTTACTTTCGGAGTCTTTTTTGCCAATAAAGTTAAAATAATTACATTATTGTAGCAGTCAAATAAGATGCTACCCAGTAGAGTCATTCTCAGGTCTGACTATTATATTTTATGGTCATTGCATCGTTAAAAATATTTTCTCAAAGTGTGAACTATCAAATATAATTGGTGAGCATCGTGCTATGGCAGCGTATCCTCATAGAACGATTAGTATGATATCCATACATGTTTTTAGAGATTTTAAGACGTTTCTCAGGTTTGAGGACATTTCTAGGATTGTATGACATTTTTAGGATTTCAAGACGTTTCTTAAATTTTAGGATGGTTCTAAAATTTCAGAACATTTAAGGACATTTCAGACGATTCAAAGATTTTTTTTGAGGATTTTAGGACATTTTCAGGATATTCAGCTGCTTCTCAAATTTAAGGGCGTTTCTAGAATTTTAGGGTGTTTCAAGTTTTTTGGGGATGTTTCTCGAATTGTAGGACGTTTCTAGGATTGTAGGACATTACTCAGATCTGAAAACATTTCTAGGATTTCAGGATGTTTCTAGAATTTTAAGATGTTCTAGGGCTTTGGGACACTAGGGGTTTAGCTAGGACCGCTGTCTCGGGGTGTGGGGATCCTCCACTGGCACCTTTTTTTGATGAACAAGCACTATTTTGATGCTGTTTTATGCGCCCTGGTGCCTTACGTATATCACAAGCACACAGAAATTCAGTCACAGCACCCTATTTGGGCCCAGAGTTGAGTTGCCACTGCGGTAGGCTTTTCAGGAATGGTGTTAATTTACTGTTAAATACAAGTAATCTGCATTTACAAAGACCAAATCTCACCTTTTATTAATATTTTAGTCCCACTGTTTGTCTTTACTTGACTTTTACTGCCTTGTTTTTAACCCCAAAAGCTCCTCAACTACTTTTACAAGTTAGAGTATTAAGTTTTAACTCAGGACTCCACATTTCATGTCATTCCAAGCTACATTTTTGCCCGGCCTGTAGGAGTGTTGGAACGGAACTGAAACTCTAGTTAGTGTAAGTCGAAGGATTCAGCTTGAGTCCCACGCACTTATCTGAGCAGGATACTCTGTAGACGGCCCACCCCGGCGAGCTCGGGCCATCGCGGGACAGCATTAGTTGGGAGTCGTTTCTGATTTGAACCGTATAACATGAGCCTTTGAATTTCAAAGTGGGAGGATTTGTAATGGATCCACTCTATCTGTCCACTTTTAACAAGTGACATTGGCCTTCCTGGCTTTTACTCAGGAGAGGCTTGATGGCCATGATTATTTACGCAGAGGCTTTCCTTCTCTTTCTCTCTTTTTACAGTCGGTCATTTTCATAAGGGATCATAATCCTCTTGGACAGGAAGTATCTGGCTATATAGACTACGCCCACAGACTCAAGACCCAAGATTTTGAACCATATTTCAGCGGAAAGAAGAGACTCATGCCAGGACGCTCAGATTTATGGTAAGTCTCCTTCCATTGTAACATGTCCACGTTGGTTGGGGAGGCCTTGACTCAAGTGTGATTTGACAAGATTTGAAGGGTACGGAAATCTTATTATCCGGGATTAAAGACTCAGGTTGACGTGAGAGACCAATATAGGCTTGGAAGGAGCTGTGCAAAGGGCCGCTGTAGTTAGTGTATACAGCAGCAGCCCTTGTTGCCTCAGCAGAGATGTGGAATAAATATACACTTCTGAGGTAAAGCTGAGCGGAGCTGCCAAAGTGCTGAACCTGTCTGGACAAGACAGACATGAATTAGCGTCAGGATTAAAGTGGGTTTAAACCACGAGACTGTGATCGTCTTTTAATGTGCAGTCAATTTGTCATCACAGATAATAGATTTAATGGCCTCAAGATTAGGTGCAGTAATAGATAAGTAGATCAGCTAATTGATAGATTTAAAATGCGTGTTAACTTCATCGGCTTTTGAACACACTATCATTAGAAGTACTTGTGATTTCATATTAGATATTTATGAATTTCGGATTTTATCCAAACTCTTCTCACCTATTTGAAGTGGGATTTGGGGATTTTTTGGCAAAAGATAATATTTTATACAATTTTTAGGTCAACATCTTTGGGTTTTCTGAGCATTGGTCACAAAGCAAACATTTTTTTATTGGTATTTTAATTGTTGGTAGATAAATCAGTAATGACAGTAATTGTTCATTGCAGCACTAGCCATGTGCTTGTATGTGTTTCAGTCAGTTCTCATTCTGAACTTGTAAAATACCACTGCTTTGACAGTGCTTTTTGCATAAAAGTCACCTTTTGTGTCCACATGAAACGCTGTTGGACATCACTGAGAACGTGCACACGTCCACATGAAATACGGCAGATAGCATCAAGTTGACATGCTTTGGTAACGACATAATATAAGGAGCACAAGGGTACCTACAGGGCAGCAGGAAGGGCGGTGGATGGAACAACAAACCCCGGACTTTGATGCAAGAGTCCAGTGGTCACTTCCTGTCTGAATGTGATGTTTTTTCTTCACCATACGATTTTGTTTCCTAAACATAACCACGTGCAGTGTTTGACATTACTGTAGCAGCATCCCAGAACACCAACAGCAGACGCAGAAGGATACCTAGAGCATAATAAGCCGCAATATGTGACAACTTAAGATGAGAACTTCATGGTATTTTTAAAAGTGCAACAATTTTGGACACCAAATACAGACTTGGTGTGCAAAGGCCTTTAGACTGACAGTGGCCAGGTGGTTTGCGTGAAAGACATTTGTGATTATCACTTCTGATGAAGCAATTTAATCCTTATTTACAAGCATATTGAAAATTTTAAAAGTGTTGGTAATAGTATAAGCCAGAAGAACCAGTAGCTGTCCCAGAAAGACACCTTTACTATTGGAATCATTTGAAAAATACTGTTATCCCATAAAAAAGCTACTTAGGCTGCTAGACACCTCGTGTACTGTATGCTGAACAACCACTTGCATCAGTGCCAGTCGCACATTTCCAGGCCAAGCCACAGGTGAACTGCTGACCTCGCAGGTGTAAGCTAAAATCTGGTCTGTGTCCCTCAGTGGGGCAAGTAACATCTCTCTAATTCGTTGTCTATCAGGAGAGCTGTAGAGAGCTGTCAGCAAATTATCGGAGCCAAAACCTTTCCCACATTCCACATGCTCGTGCATAGAAACATATTACCAACATTTCAGATACGTGCGAAAAATCCCATGAGGACAAATTCTGCAAGTTAGGGGGTAATGAGAGTGTGTGTTACACGGTGATTTTCAGAGTTCAGCCAAATGACGTGAACCCTGTGTAACCTGTCTGACACCGGGCAGAGCATGGGCTCGAACGTGCTACTGTGAACAGATCATAAAGGTAACTCTTTTTTTTCCATGATGATCTTATTTTCTTAGTTTTGACCATCAGTCCTTTTGGATATATCAAGGCCACAGGTTACACTTTACAACAGAGACAAACATTACGATCACAGAGGCTGTAAACAAATCCCAGCTTGACCGTAATATTTGGAGTCAAAATCATACAGCGCATTCCTGAAATGACCATTATGGTTTTTCACGGCATTGTAAAACTGCTTGCCAGAGCAACTACAGTAAGTGCAGGGAAGTCACAGCTGAACTGAGACGTCCAGTAGCTCAGTAGAAGCACTGGAAACCATATGGACGTTCCAATGGAGAGTTTTGTGTGTGTGTGTGTGTGTGTGTGTGTGTGTGTGTGTGTGTGTGTGTGTGTGTGTGTGTGTGCGTTTGCGCGTGTGTGTGCGTGTGTTGTCACCTTTCGCAAGTATTCAAACCTTTGAACCCTTTGAAGCAAGTTGTTGATTTCTTTTAAAAACATGAGGAGAAAGACTATGAGCATCTTAGCATGACATATTCCTCAATTTGCGAGGAATTAGTCATTTAGAAAATTAGTTTAATTTAAAATTAGGAAAAAAGTTTTAAACTAAACTACATTTGTAATTATCATTGATATAAAATATGATTTATTTTAATTTTATGCAAAAAAGTGGCTTAAATCTGGATAAAAAGTCAACTTAAGACAGCTTCTGGTAGACAGTCACAACCCTGTTGTATCCTCAAAGGGGATATGACGCCACTGACAGACGAAATGGAATGTATCCTTGATCAAAATTTAAAATTCTTAAAAATTAAGATTTCTTCTAGCTTTGAACATTGTTGGAATATCGGTCTAGTTGTTTTTAGATGTTTTAATGGGCTAAAGTTACATATTGTGCCTTCAAATAATGATTCACATGCAAAGTTTTGTCATGCAGCAACATTATTTGCATTGGCTCCTTAAAAGCATCCACTGTTCATTAATAATTGCAAACCTTTTGAGAACAAAACATTGTTCTTTTAGTTCAAAACGTTTGAAACGTTTGTTTTTTGCTCCAGCAGTTAAAGGATGACAAGAATGACAGTCTGCGTTTTATTTTTAGAAGTGGTTTTCCCTTTCTTTGAAACCAAAGTGTCAGACACGCGAAGCTTTGTTGTTTTATTTATCCATTTCTCACCATGTGTGCGCTCGTGGCCTTGAACTCGGCCTCCTCTTTGCCGAGTGGAAGCCCTAACAAGCTGGAGGTGTGAGTCATTGGGCGAGCATGCCTGGAGGTGCAGCCTGCCCCCTAATGATGCTTTTATGAGGCTTCCCCCCTGCACGGGTCTCCCTGCCCTCCCTCCATCTGATATCGGACTTCACACTCCCTCTCTCCATCTCCTCTCCCACTAAAACTCCATCAGATTTACACATCTCTGTCTTTATTTCAGGCTTTTCTAACCTCGCGTTCCATGCTTTGCTACCTCTCCCCTTCTCTCCTTTCCTGTGTCGCCCCCCCCTCTTTTTTTCATCTCTGTCGGGAACAATAACACCCAGTGTGGTTGCCGCTAAGAGGGAGCAGATGCTGGAGCTGCTGCCCACTCAGTGCACTAAACCTCCCACCGCAGGACTCTGAATCCTGTCCCTCCTCCTCCTCCACAGCCACAAAGAACACAGAGCAGCGACACCAGCGCCAGCTCTGGCCTCCAACTCCCACCTCCAGCAACGAAGGGTGGATAGGTTCACGTACACAGTCTGCAAAGTCTCCAGGAGAAAAAAAAAAGCAATGAGTTGCTCCTTGGAGCGAAATATGTGAATTTAACCCTTTGAAACTTGGGCAAATTGGCTTGATTTCTTTAGAGAAGATAAATAGGCATAAGGCAATGGGCAGTGTGAGAAGAAATGACCCAAAAATTATCAAAAATTTAGTTAAAAAATAATTAATAATTAATTAAAATAATAATTTAGAAAATGAAATTTAAAGAAAAAACTCAAAGAAAGAAGAAAAAAGAGAAAAAAATAACAAGGAAATGGCCTGAAAAGGTTCTTAAAAATTATAATAATTCTGTAAAACAGTTAGTCAATATTTTAATTCAAAATGTTGATTCTCACATTCCCAAGCATGCATCCGTTATTGATATTTAAATTTACAATATGTAATTTCCTGCTGTTAGGGATCTCTCAGTCAAGTTGCAGTTTCTGTTTACCCTTTGAAACTTTTCTGATTTTCTGATTTTCTTTTTCTGATCAAGTTGCCTTTTGCCCCGTTTTCAAAAGAAATCAAACCACTTTGCTCAGTGTTTAAAGGCTTAACTGCTTTTAGAAGGTGTTCAAACACAGCACAAAAAATGTTGATAAAGGTTTCAAAGGGTTAAAAAGACAGGGAAGATAACAATCTGAGCCTGTCAGTACCAAAAACTTTGCTGGACATTCAGTGTCTCTGAATGTCCGCTTGCTCTCTTTTTCTGCCGGTGTCTCCGAATGTCCGCTCCGCTCTCATTCTCCACCAGTGTCTCCGCCGGTGTCTCCAATGGTGTCCGCTCCGGTCTTATCCTCCGTCGGTGTCTCCATAGGTGTCTCCAAATGTCAGCTTACTCTCATCCTCCACCGGTGTCTCCGAATGTCCGCTCTGCTCTCATTGTCCTCCGGTGTCCCCTCCGCTCTCATTCTCCACCGGTGTCTCCGAATGTTTGCTGGCTCTCATTTGCTGCCTGTGTCTCCAATGGTGTCTGCTCCGCTCTCATTCTCCGCTAGTGTCTCCGCTGGTGTCTCCGTCGGTGTCCCTGAATGTCCGCTCCGCTCTCATTCTCCATGTCTTCAAATGTTCGCTGACTCTCATTCATCACCAGTGACTGCTCCGCTCTCAATCTCTGCTGGTGTCTCTGCCGGTGTCTCCGCCGGTGTCTCCGAACGTCTGCTCTGCTTCCATTCTCTGCCGGTGTGTCCGACAGTAACCGCTGCTCACAGTAACCGCTGCAAGGTGTAAGCAGCTGCCGTCTCCCCCCTCCCTCCTGCTCCGTGTGTGTGTGTCAGGGACATGATGAGAGGACATGATGAGAGGACACACTGGACCCGGTTTGAGTTCAGGTGTAGTGAGTTTCCAGCTCGGTTATGCTGAAAGAATAAACTGATATCTGATGTTTGATTCCTTCCAACAACAAGCAGAACAACATGTAAATGTGCAGAGATCACAGCAGAGCCGTGACTTAGGGACGGTTCTGTAGCTGCTGCTTCCTGACATTTCGGGGAATGTTCCTCTCTATAGATCCACTGGACCTCAAACACAATGTTATTTTAGGCGTTATTTTTGTACAATTCAAGTTGACATAAGAATATAAGATGGGGAAGAAAAAAAAAACAAAATCTAAAAATGAAATTGATTTTGTTCTTATATATCACTTTCTTCATAAAAAAAAAAACGATTTTCCAGCTTTTTGTCTGAAATGTCGTTTCTTTAATGAAAGTGCACAAATTAAATTCATCTGTACTCACCACATCTCAGCCTCTCATACCCTCAGGTAATAAAAACCAACAAATAAAAAGAAATCGGTCATCTGTATCTTATCGGCC
Source organism: Plectropomus leopardus (assembly GCF_008729295.1). NCBI lineage: Eukaryota > Metazoa > Chordata > Actinopteri > Perciformes > Serranidae > Plectropomus > Plectropomus leopardus. The sequence goes on along the minus strand of NC_056468.1, from coordinate 34,144,957 downwards.
ACAAGAAGTTGGAAATTATCGGTTTATCGGTATCAGTTGAAATAATCATTATCGTGCATCACTGCTTATAATATCTTCATATCTCATTTAGGAGGGAACTTTTAAGCTTGACAGAAATAGTGATTTAATGTATATTGTGATATATATCAATATCGACTGATATAAAAAAAATATGGCTTTTTTCATATCGTCCAGCCCTAGCTCTCAGTGACCTCCGGGATCTTTGTGTCGCCTCTATAGGAGCAACAAGGAGCAATAATCAGTTGACGCTAGGCTTGATTTATTTTAGCAGGCCCACCGGGTGGGTGGGACATATAAACATCATTTGTAAAGGCACATGTTGTAAGACTCTGACCTCCTGGGAAACCTGGTTAGAGTAAATCAAGCGCAGCATTTTCCTTGTTGCATTTGTGGAAAGTTTGCATCTAAGATAGTAACACAGAAAACTACATAACAATAGAGCCACTGTTGGTATTATATTAGTAAAACAGCACCTTTCTTGGCAAACTTTGAAAAGTATAGAAATTATATGATGATACTTGATTAGAAAATTAAAGAAATACAAAGATATAAATGACTGCAGTTTTATTAGACTACATCTGTCTCTGCGAGACTTTCAGATACACACATGAATCTGGTCTGTTCTCCTTCTGTAACTTCAGGGCAAACTCTGAGTGAAGTCTTTAAAGGTCCAGTGTGAAGGATTTAGGGGAATATATTGGCAGAAATGGAATATGATATAATGTGTTTTCTTGACTGTATAACCTCGTGAAAATAAGAATCATTGTGTTTTCGTTACCTTAGAGTGAGACGTTTATATCCACATAGGGAACAGGTCCTCATTTATGGAAATCACCATGTTGCACCGGCATGTTTCTGCGGTAGTCTCAGCCTGTTTCTCATTCCCAAGTTGTCAAATCAAGCAACAAAACAACAACAAACAATAATAATTTCTGATCATTGTAATAATTATAATAATATTTTTCTTGGTATTTTCCTTAGTTGCTAATGATTCTTCCTCTATTTTTTTTGACATTTTCTTATCTCCTTTTACTAACCTTTTAAAATCTATGGGACGTTTCATGCCAATTTGCCGATTGCCTTTTCCTTTATGTTTTCGGAAGAAATCTAACCAATTTTCTAAAGTGTCAAAGCTCTAAATAAAGGAACTGGAAGACAGAAGGAAAATGATGTCAATCCAGGTTTCAAAGGATTTTAGTACATTTAATCAAAATCTGACCCAGATCGTACACATTTAGGGTTAAAAAAAAAACCCTTAACATAAAAGCTAAATCTTAATTACGTTTTTCGCTCTGTTATTTTTTAACTGTGAGCTTCAAACACACACACACACACACACACACACACACCCACACACACACACACACACACACACATAGTATCCACACACCAAAGACCTGACCCTCATCTAATTATCCCACAGATCTGCAGCTCCAGCTTCCTGCCACTCCAGATGTGCCTACAGCATCTCTGATGTCTATTTAATGTTCCCCAGCAAAGTGACCATCTGTTTATGCACTCTGGCTGCTCCGCTCCTTCCTCTCTCTCTATCTCTCTCTCTTCACTCTCCGTGTGTTTAGTCGACTTTTAAGAGGCTTGGCAACATGTCACATATATGGTAGTCCTAATTGCTTCTTTTCTTTAAACTCTTGAAGCGTTTTTTCGGGTAAACATCTAAAAAATAACGAGTTCACCCAGTAGTTTTTTGTATCTTCTTAACTTCATAATACAGTCAGTAATTCACAGAATCGCTCTAATTCAAACAAGTTTTTTTTCAAAATGCTGGATCACATGAAGCTTTCCTGCACCCCCGCTCGACCCTGCGTGCATTTGGCGACAGACTGAAAGATTGAACTTGAAGGATCTCCTCGGTTGAAATACAGCGCATGCCTCCTCTCAAGCCAAAACCATATTGCCTCCACGCTCAGCCTCTGCAATGCACCTGTGTGTCTGGCTTCATTTTCCGCTGTGAAAATATTTGCACTGCTGTCCTATTTTATTAACTTTTAATACAAAAGAGAAACTGTTCCAGCTCAGAAGGTGATTTGGCGGCTCGGCCTGAAGCATTGTGTCCGAGCTTTAATGGGGGAGGCGGCGGCGGGATATTCGACCGTGGTGGAGTCTGCCAGCTTGATAAATATTTGCTGGTAAGCCGGAACATTCCGTGTCATGTGTGTCGATCTTCACACGTGGCGCACACATACTTGAAATCCAGTCTGGCTGCTTGTTCTCAGCGCTGATACTGTTTGGACTGAGTTTGATAGATTAACTCGGGGTTCCACCTGCAGAGCGATCATCTCAGAGAGACGGAAATGTCCTGCCAAGTTCGACGCGCTGTTCCGTCCATGTTGGCCGCGGCGTTAAAATTTAACGTGTCAAATGATGTCTGGATGTTTAAAACTGTTATCGGTGACTATAAATCTTTTCCGTCAAGGTGCGATCGTCATACCGGACTGATAAGTTGTCATCAGTGAGCATTCTTTGAATATGAGACAGAGTTTTGGACCAGTCGCCTGTATTTTTTTAGGCCCTTTTTTCAAACACAGGTTGACCTTTAACCTCCTGCAGTCAAGGCGCTATTAGCCTCTTGAGCTCCAGTCAAATGGAATATGGGATAACACCCAGTTGTGTCACCACATTATGTAATGCCTCTGGCCTCTGTGTGTGTGTGTGTGTGTGTGTGTGTGTGTGGGTGTGTGTGTGTGTGTGTGTGAATCTGATGGCTAAAACATCTTAAAATATCATGAGTATATGGTCTGTAATGCACTCAATTTATGCAGTTTTTGTATATTTTAGGATTTTTAATATAAAACTGTAACCAGCATTAGCTTTACACGTATGCGGCACAAGTATCAATGCTGATAAGTATGATGAGGGTCTGTATTATGTGAAATGGTCATAATTTGGGGATTTTAGCCATTTCTCTTGAATAAATAATACCATGTATTATAAAACTGACAATCAATTGGCATTTTTTTTAACATCTGTAGTTCTAAAAAGCCAATGTGCCAACTTCAGATGTCTTCTTTTGTCCAACCAAAAGTATAATTCAACGGTTCTAAGTTTAAAATAATTCAAAACAAAAAGAGCAACACATTCTCATATTTGAGAAGCTGAAACCACAGCATGTTTTGTAACCAGTGAAACCAGTTAATCTGTTGAAAGAAGTGATGCAGATTGCCTTGTTAAGTGAGTTTTGTGATGTAATGCAGGGGATAAAGTTATAAGGTTGCACAGAATTCACAGGATTTGGCTGAATTTGCATTAACTTTTGCAATTGTAGCATCGTGACATCCTGTAGAGGCTGATTGAACCTCACGATTATGCTTCATATTTGTGAGGAACTTTAAATGCACTACTGTCTGCACTGTAGATGGTATGATGATATTTTTGAAATATTTAAGAATTTAATCTGCTATTCAGTAAATTGTTTTATTATTTTCTACTTGAATCATATTTGATTCAAGTAGAAAATATTTGATATTCAAATAAGCAACAAGAAATTGCATCTTACATGTTCCAAAAGGAGAAGAAGGACAAACTTATTAACCTATTAACTAAAGAACAGTATGAACTCAAAAGCATTGAAGTACAATTTTCACAACTCATAAAAACAGAACAGAACACTTTACTCGTATTTTAACATAAAAAAAATATGAATAAAATCCAAAATGACGCCAAAAATCAAAAATATAGAAATGTAGAAAATATAGATGTGTGTAGGTGGGGGTTAGATATGAGCTAGTTAATGGGGTTGTCAACTGGACGCAGCCCGTCTGTGAAATGTTGTTGAATTGGACCCGCGACACCCCAAGAGGGCTCAACGGTAAATTCAACTCGCTACACTCTTCCTTTCAACACTGAAGAGGCCTTTTGTGATTTACACTGGAAACATTAACTTCAGAAACAGTCGCTGGACCCGTATTCTTCGGCCACTACAGAAAAAGCAGCTGAGCGAATACACATGCTCGGTATTTGCTCTTTTATGATATATATCATCCAGCGCAGAGAGTCCAGCTCCTCTGAGCCCTATAATGAGACTGTTGACATTACCCTGGAAAATGACCGCCTGGAGATAACAATAGAGCTAAGCACGGTAACTATGGAAAGTGAAAGGACACAGTGCACGTGTCAAACAGCCATGCTAAATGCATAGGGAACCAGGAACCGGTGCTGAGAGCACCGTCATTGTTTCCACCAAATCCAGGTTCTCACACTTTTACTGGTCCATGTGTCTGGGTGTGGTGCCATCCAGCTGCTGGAGCTTTCTTTGTGACCAAATGTGCACCGACCGTGCAGTCAGTTGCCCTGGTGACAGTTCATATGGGACACTAAGGGAGGTGGGTCCAATAAACACATGCAAGTAACGTATGAACAAAATTCTCGGCATCGCTTCAAAACTTCTTTTTTTTTCACGCTTTCGTCAGTCTTTTTCATGTTCAGTGTTAAAATATCTCACATCTGTCCCCTTTTCTCTTGCAAAAGTAAGCGGTTCACCATGGCATAAAAGTGGTCGACCCAAAAAATGTTAATTGTCGTATGGCGTTTCGGTATAAATAGTCAGTGAAACGCTGTCAGATCTAATTTACAAAGAGAAGAAGTATGCATGTGTCTGAAAGCACGTCTCAGACAATATAATTTTCCTCTGAGCTTTAAGGGAAAAACCTCAATTTGTATTTCATAATTGGGGCATTGCAGCAGTCTATTCTGAACCTGCTTTACTCAGCTCTGTTGGCAACTTGGAAAAAAAATGCCAGACCTCTCGTCCTATCATACCTTATAATTTTATGCATCAGTGTATTTCCCCACATGGATGGGACTGTGCAGAGGCATCCAGTGCATGTGTTTTACTGGAGAGGAGGATTACTCTGAAAGCTGGCAGGAGATGGTAGGCAGATATCAGAAGGTGTCACATAGTCTGAAATTTATAGGATTTTATGGTGGTATCAAAATATAGTAGAGCCTACCATAAAGTGGTCGACAAGGACATCATCTTCAAACACAGTTTATGTGCTTCTCTGCTGCACTATCGTTACATATTGTGATATAGTACATTTGATACTAAAGAATTTATTTTGAGATTTTGAGAATTTATTTTGAGACTTCCAGTCAAAGGCAAGTCTTAAAAAGTCAATTTATGCAATTCAAAGTCAAGTTTTTGGCTTTTGTTTGATATTTGGTGAAAAAAAAATGTCATTGCACATTTCGAGTCCATCTGGGCCAACTTCAAACTTTACAATTTTGTATGGAAGAAAGAAAATGAATCATCATATTTGTATATCCGAATACCTAATTTGAATAGCATAATTCTGTCTGAATCTGGTCTACAACAGATTTTTTTCTCCCTGGAGTTGGATCTGGATGTCTGTGTCAAATTATTGAGTATTAATGCGATCTTTTAGAGGCTTACATAGATAGGTCCTTATTTTGAATATCTGTTTTTTGGGAATGTGACAAGTGACCAATCTAGGAACTCTAGGAAAACCATGTTACCACGTTACCAGCAGTTAAGTTAGTCTGCTATTGGCTGGAATATCGAGCCCTTTTTTAATAGCTATCAAAAACAGACTATTCTGCAAAACTATATATTTACATTTCCCAAAATTGCATGGCGGTCTGTGGGTTTTGGAACAGCCACACAGGTAAGTTTTTATATTGCTTGTACTATATGTTTGCTCGTCATTTGTAGCAAGTATACTTAATATGTTGCAGTCAGAAACTATTTTTATGGCTCAAATGCAAATGGGTATTTGCAAACAGGTTTAATGTGCCACTAGAGATTAGCTCTGAAGCAGATCCTGCAGAAAACAAAACAGCCCCAAATATTTCAAAGATCGCAGAGGTCTCACAACGTATACATTTTGAGATGTATTTTACATAGTGTGGGTCATTAATACTTTAAACCTGTTGTTTATCATATATTGGCTCTGGTAAGGCATCACAGCAAGGGAAATATAACCTGCAGCATGCTGGCATTTTTCCATTAGGTTGCGGTCCCGTATTTACAACTTGCTGCTGCGGCTCCCCAACATAGTGTACCTCTTTCTAGATTTACACTGAGCCTCTTCCCCGAGGTCCAACTTTGTTCTTGGACCACAAACTGCTGCTCTGGAACAGCCAAGGCTCGCTAGAGCAACCTTCAGCGCCTCAGAGTGTGGAGCAACCTTCAGCGCCTCAGAGTGTGGAGCTGGGTTACTATGATGTAAACAGCTAATGACGAGAACCATTATAGATGACCACTATCGCCTGGAGAGCACAGCTCAATCAGAAGCGAGGTTTATATATCACTTATTACTCTTAATAACATTGCTACATTAGGGTTATTGAGGTTTTTGTTGGTTTTAAGTGATTTCCTTTTTCTTTTTTTAAAGCCTTTTTTCTAAGAACTTAAAGGTTCAGTGTGCAGTTATGGAGAAAGAGTCTAATTGCTAGTTCATCAAATACTGTCAACCCAAAATATTGGTATTTGCAACATGTTCTCATCCCAAATACTCACATATCACCGCTTTGCAGTGGACTTGTGAATCTACACGTGCAACAAAAGCACATCCCAACCAAAGCAGGGACGTCAAGAAATGCACATGCAGGCACAGACGGTTAGGTTTAGGTAAAAGAGGAACATGGTTAGGTCTAGAAAAAAACATCGCATTTAGACTGGAACCAAAATCACTGGATTCCTGCATGAAAGTCCAGTGTTTGTTGGATCCAGCCACCGCCTCTCCTTCCCACCAAATAGGCACCCAGCAGTGTATCATGTGGACACAACAGATTTCATGACAGCGTTCTCAACTAATGCCGACCGTCTGTGAATCATGCCGGCGCGGCATGTGTTGTCTGGCCGTTAGCCGGTGCTTATCAACACTGCTTACGGTCCTGTCCTGCTGTGTTCTCAGCTGATGCTGTGCAGCGGGCTGTCATGCAGATGCAAAAGGGACTTTTGACGTCGAGATCTTACGCCAAAAGCACTGCAAAAGCAGTTTGAAGTATTTGGCTGGCTGGAGCTGCAGAGTATTGGAGGTTTTGGCCATCGAGATGTCTGTCTTCTCTTCTCCAGTATAGTGGAACAAGATGCAACTTGGCTTGTGATGCTCAAAATTACAAAAAAGACATTTGAAAAACTCAACAGCAATATACTCAAGATAATCCACAGAGCAGTTTCCTGCAAAGAACTATTTCTCTCTACCTGCCAACTGTATCATGGTGTGGAAGGAAGCGTGAAATTACTCATGGATGAGAGGCTCATGCTTATGAAAGCACAAAATGCACTGAAAAAAACACTGATGGCGTCCTCTTCGGCTGTGCTCTAATGTTAGCTAGCTCAGCACGCTTCCTTTTGCGTAGTGATACGGTTGGCAGGTGTACTTCAGTAGAAAGAAAATAGTTCCTACATGAAACTGCTCTCAACAACTTCTGGAAAGAGACATTGCTGTTGAGGTTTTTTTTGGTGTTTTGAGCTCCACAAGTTGAGTGCAGTCTAGTTCCATTATATTGGGGAAAAGGCAGACATCCTCTCTAACACTCAGTAACTCACACCAAAACAATCTAGACTGATAAATAGCCCTACAGGTAAGAGGAAAAATATGTATTTTTGAAGTTGGGGTGAACTATCGCTTAATATCACGGTTAAACCAAAGATTTGTATCTTTGTTTTCCATGCTTGGCTTCTCTCGGCTAAAAGGTGAAAAGCTGAATCCAAACTTAACATGGGAACAATGCAGTATTCAACACTACCTAAATGAGATGCTTTAACTTCCAACCAGCCTCATATTTCACATCAACAAAGAAAAGATCTGCCATTTTTATACCTCACGTATGTCAAGCTGCTGTGGCTGTTTTTCTTTTCCACACACATGTTGCCTCCAGCAAACTGCTTGAGGAGTCTTGAGTTGATGAATGATTTGACAGGGATAAACACTCCCTAATTGCGCAATAGATCATATGTTAATAAATCACATCCTCAAATTAATGCACATGTTAAACGTATTAGTGTGGCCTTCGAGTTGAACCATTTTTGCCCCTCTGACTCTGTCACACAGTTTCACACTCTTGCTCTGCTGTGTCAAAAATAACAGAAAATCTAAAAGCAGAGCATGATCCAATCGGATGCTGTAAATTAATCGGTCATTTATTTTGGAATTCAACCCTTTCTTTGGTTTCAATTGCTTATTAGCCACAGCTTTATTTTAATGCCTGGTTTGGCGTACTCCAACACAGCGCCCTCACAATCAAATTGGAAACAGACTTTTACCTTCTGCCTCTCTTACAAAACAGACTTCACTCTGCAGGTTGCTTTCCTCTCTTTCCTGCAAAGCAAAGTTCTTTTATAACCTGCTGTCGAATATTGATATGATAACAATGGCCGTTTAATGCTCCGTAATCCTTAAAGTTTTCCTGTCTGCCATGAAACATGCAAGTCATGACCTCAATATGGTTTTCATGCGTTGTTTTAAAGCCTCCTGCTGTGTGAGTCTATAAAGGAAAATGTTCCTAAAAAGCAGATTGAGAACTGGTCGGGTAGCACATACCACTACCACCAAAAACATCTGTGTTATTTCCACATTTTTAAGTCTTTTAAGTCTAACATTCCTGTCCACTGTTATCTCAAACTTTTAGAAAAAGAACTTTTTTGTTTTCAACACATTATCATCCAACCTCATCCAAACTCATCAAAACTCGTCAAAACTCGTCAAATATCACATTTTGGTCAGTGCCATTGCCATTTACATATGAACTGCAGTCTGTTGTTGGCGTTCCAGGACACTGTGTCAATACACTGTGTTAATTTTTTTTTTTTTTATTTTACAATTATTTAAACAGGGAGGGCCATTTAGAGTTATCTTTCTTTTATGAGGAAGCCCTGATTACAATGTAAAAACAAATATAGCATGCTACAAGCAGATGCTAAAGTGCACATTAAAAGCAATAATACACAATAGCAACTGCAAACATCAGCAAATAGTCCAAAACATCAACACACAGAACATTATTTAAAGAAAACACATGCACTATACACTTCCATTTTCACGTGAAATGTACAGTTTCTGCTTTTTAGATGCATTCAGTCTTTTTGAAAATAAACTTCCAACATTGTATTTACATTTATGTGGGTAGGTATAGGCAACAATCATCATAGGCACATCATCTTGTATTGTTGCCAACAACGTCCACCTTTTATGACAGGCTCCCATCCAGCTGGTGGTTAGGTGTAGAAAAAAACCCATAACGGTTTGACTTCATTCAGGAAGCGAACAGCATGCTCTCAGGTGAAAGTCCTGGGTTTGTTTGAATCTCTGCCACTCAGGATACCTCGTATCAGTGTTGCATTTACTCTTTGCAGATAAATTGACCATTTTTAAAGTTATAACTGCATACATTTCAATAAAGCTACAGGAAAATCAAAATTTCAGATGCTTTTCTATGGAGGTAGCAGGATGTCCGCGTGCACTGTGTAGCTGCATGAAATGTGACTTGTGGCTTTCAAGGGTTTAGCAAGTAGTGTTATTGTCTTTTATTCTTCATACATCCATAAGCCACATGTGGCGGTGGCTCAGGATTTAAAGCAGGTCACCCATTATCGGAGGATTGTCGGTTTGAGTTCCAGTCCATGTGTCGAAGTATTCTTGGGCAAGAAATCCCAAATGGCTCCCAGTGGTTTCTGAGTAGCTGGTAGCACCTTGTATGGTGGCCTCAGCCAGTACCACTAGTTGAATGACACATGTGGTGTAAAAGCACTTTGAGTGGTAGGAGACTAGAAGGCTGTTATATAAGTGCTCGTCCATTTGCCATACTGCATATGTGAGGCCCTGTTTAGATACTGAAATCCATGGGGTGAAGACGGTACCTGTTTCGCAACAGAGGGCAGGACAGATTGGTTTTCCTGGTTCACACTGGGCATCCAAAACTGACCCGTTTTCTTACATTGAAAAAATATGGGTTACATTGTTTCATTGAAATACTTGGGTTTCAAATGTGTTTCTCTTAAGCAACATGTCTGTGTGGGCCCGCAAAAGCAAACCAGATGCCACACAACTGTGTGCCATGTCGTTATCTTACTATATTTGGCATCTTTTCGGTAGTTTTAAAAACAGAGAAATGCAATCTTTCCGAAAGATTCTGTCCAAACAACTATGCTCCTACAAGTTTAAGAGAGGGTGGCTTCCACTGTACCGCTGCATTGAGCAACCCCCTCACTGAGTGAAAGCACCTTTAACCTTCAAAAATGTCTTCACCTCCGTCATGTACCAACTCCTGTGCCCTTTTCTCTGCAGCTACTACAACTGGAAGACACAGGTGTCCACGTCCAACCCCAGCCCCAACTTTGAGGTGATTTATGACGACCCCAACGGCCTTCTCTTCAAGAACAAGAGGGACAAAAAGATCCTGAATGTGGACCCTGTGGTAGGTGTTTTTGTTGTTGTTATTCTGTTTTGTTTTTAGGCCCCGAGGAGACAAATGGTTCTGCTAATTAGATCAGTTCACCTGTTCCACAGCCGTAAAAATGTCCCAGGAGAGCAAAAAAGGCTAAAGGGCTAAAGACTTTTCAAAGCCTTTCTGCTGCACCATGCAGGGACTTCTTTAAAGATTAATTTTGTTCGTCTCATGGCTCAGGTGACTAACTTGCCGTGCACACACAACATCCTGTTTGTCTAACATGGCTCGGGGCCTTTTTGTTGCATTCAGAGCTCTTGCTCTCAAACCATGCCTACGATTTTAACCCTTTCAAACCTGGATTGACATCACTTTTCCTGCGCTGCATTCAGGTGCCTTTCACAAGTAAAGCTGGGCAAATTGGTTTCATTTTCTTTCTCGAAGAACTAGCAAAAAAAGAGGCAAAGAAAACTTGACTAGAAATGTCCTGCAAATTGCAAAAAATTAGAAGATTTTTATTAAATCTAGAGAAAGTTTGCAGAGAACTATATTTTAAATTATTATTAGATATTTGAAATGATTCTTTAGCGTTATTAAAAATTGTTTTTGTTTGTTTTTTTTTTTTTTACATTTCTCTGTTGTTTGTTTTTTGTTTGGGTTGATTATTATTATCATCATCATCATCATCATCATCATCATTATTATTATTATTATTATTATTATCCAGTAATTTTTGAGTTATTTTCTTGTAGTTTTTACCAAGGCAATTTATTTACTTCTTTATTTATTTTTTGCTAAATTTTCTAGCACTGTTTTGTTTCATGTCTTTTTACATTACTCATTGCCTTCCTCCCATGATTTTAAAAAAGTCAAGCAAATTTGCCCAGGTTATAAAGGGTTAACCATGAAACGCAAAAATCAAAAGTTGTTTTTTACCTCTCTGCCCAGTCTGCATAATTCCTGGTTTTTTATTTAATAAACACCAGATATCAGACAGTAACTCTCAGAGGGAGTCTACATTATAAGAGAAACAGTTGGAGGGACAGAGAGAGAGAAAGAAATCAGTGGGAGGGAAAGATATTTGCTTTCCACCTGCACAAAGAACGGAGGATCAAGAGGTCGAGACAGGTGCTTCCTCCACGCTCGCAGTCCGACAGGGGCCCTGGAAGAGTAACGACTGACAGACTGTGTTTTTTTTCTCTCCAGTTCCTCTCTTCGCTGGGGGGTAGGGAAGTAGTTGGTGTGGGGCTGAACTATTTTGAAATTGCAGACAGAGCTGTGGGGACTGCGTTTTTGAGGCCAAGCGCCAAAATGGCAGCACAGTGTTCTAGCTGCGGTCGAGCACCGCCCCGACCAGGCTGTCTATTAAAAACACAAGAGAAGGCATAGGAAGCCAGACACAGCAAACCACCCGTGCGCCCAGAACCCAGCTCAGCTCAGCTCAGCCCAGATTGGCTCGGCACGGAGCGGCGCAGAACCATCCGGCTTTTTTAACACGCCATGAGCTCACTAGCTGCTCATGTGGCCGCAGGTCCGCAACGAAACCTTCCAAAATCAAGATTCGCATCAACTCATTCTGGGTGGTTTGTTTTTCTGCCTTTGTCATCCCGTGACCACTTGTTCCGTCCTCGCCAGAAAGTTGGTTGTGGGGTGGAGGGCTGTCATATTTCAGTTCTGACAACTGAAGTAAAAGTTTACAGCCGTGATTCTCAACTCACAGCCCAAAGGCCGAATCTGGCCCCCCAAAGATTTTACAGTACACAATAAAAACAACACTGGGAATTGTTTTTGTACTTTTAGTGTACAAAGGTGCGAGAGTGCATGAAACAGAATAAAAATAGAGCTTGTTTATCAAATAGACGTCACTTAATGGAGCCCTTAATTACTGAAAATCCCAGAAATGTTCTAAAATACACACATCTGTGAATCCTATAACTGTCCTAAAATCCTAGAAATGTCCTAGCAAAAGTCGTAAAAACAGAAAAATGTCCTAAAATCTGATATGTCCTAAAACCCAAGCAATGTCATAAAATCCTAAAAATGTCATAAAATCCTAGAAATGTCCTAAAATACTAGAAGCGTCTGTAAATCCTAGAAACATCTGTAAATTCTAGAAATGTCCCAAAATCCTAGAAACATGTATGGGGCTGCTGCGACTGGCCCTTGGTCTCCTGTCATTTTTGCAAAGTGGCCCCCAAGCACAGCAAGTTGAACATCTCCGTTTTAGAGTCACTTAGATGAAGCGAGTGTTAATGACACATTTAGGTTTCCCTAAAAATACTTCCTTATCATTTTCTTTACCCAACATTTCCCATTTCCCCCTTATGTGTCCATGAAGTCATTCTTTATTGGTCTATTTTTATTGACGCTCTTTTGAACTCGGAAAAGAAGACTGCCTCACTTATTAGGACGCCCACAAATGTGTTTGAGGTAAAAGTGTAAATTGAGTGTAATGGTTGGCTATGGATCCACTCCCACTAGAAGCTTTTGACACACTTAGCCTTGAATAAATGCTCCCAGCTGGTAGTGGCTTCACATCTCAGTGGTGGGGCCGTGTCAGGTTTGACAGTCACAGTTACACAAAACATTTTAGAAAATTAACAACTACAGTCACTGTCACATTATGCTGCACTTAGCCTCCCCTTTAATATACCTCTTCTTGTAAAGAGATGCATTGTGGATATCTGAGGTTTTGTTTAATTACTAACAGACTTCATCTCTGGCAGCTTTCACATTTTAAAGCTGCATGAAGAGGCATTTGTATATTAACATCGAATCGGACTGTTTGTAATGGGAAATGTGTTATTTGTAGTTGCGAACCCATTGAGAATCAACACCAGCTCTGCAGATTTTAGCTTCTTTTAGCTCATAGTTTTGGTTCTTCATTTAAAAATTCACTGTGTGGTTGAGTCTCATGGCTCTCATTAACCTCCTATGTGGAACTATTTACTCTATGCTATACACTTGTTTACAGTAAACAAGCACAGATAAACACAGTTTATAAACACATACAAGTAGGACTGGGCGAGATAATCGAGTTAAAACGACTTTGTGTCGCAAGCCACCAAAGTTGCGTTTGTTTTGTTTTTTATTTTGTAAGTCAAGCACACCCTTTCCACCGCCATGCTTCTTAGACAGAAGTCGCAGTACATCAGTCAGTAGAAACCAGTCATCTTGCAATTGCGTTTTATCGACATTTTGAAAATAACACATAAGTTTTGCACAAATCTATAATGAAAACCCGCCTAATAACACAAACTAGCCAGCAGCAGAAGAACTCTTTGTGTTCTCCGAGTCTGGTGGCTCTTCGGAGAGCATAACTTAATAGCACCGGTTTCCTGTTGTAAAGGACAGCAAGGTAAAGCGGTGAAAATAGTCTAAAATTAGCATATAGGTATTGAGGTGATCCTTTTTTATGTGGTTAAAATACATTTTGTTGCTGCCCCTGTCGAAGTTCAGTGATTAATAGTCATTTTAAAAAATTATCGTTTCACAGCCTTAATATAAAGTCATTGGAAAAACACAATTTATGTGTCCACATGTGCCGAAAACAAAAGCTTGAGCAAAAAAAATCATCTGAGAGGATAAAAGGAAGAAAAAAAGAAAGGAGTTTTTATTAAGTTTTGAGCCTAATCCAAGTTTAAAGTGTCACACAAACATTCAGAGACACTTAAGTGAATAAACACAGACAGCAAAAACCAGTGTTTAACGTGAATGAAGCAAAGTAGAAATTCACTTTGCATGTAGGCTGCATTCACCCTCATATAAACTGTAGCTCAGGCTGTCCAAACAAGCCCGTCTAACTGCTCTAACTCTGTGCTGGGTTCCAGTCTGGTCCCGGCGAGGACTCCAAGAGGACATTCCTACAGTCGGACCTCTACATCCATGTCGTCATCTACGACCACAACATCAGGACGGTCTGAGCTTCAGAGGCCGCTGCCGACACATTCGTACATATGGCACTTATTGGAGCGCACTGGAAGCCTCTAATTTGACTGAGAGCTGCAGTCATTTACAAACTGGTGCCCTCGTATCATGCGTGCCATCTGGGTGGAGGTGCCGCAGTGAAAACTTTAAACTGAGGATTCCCAGAGGACGAAGCGGATGGACTAATGTGCAAATAACCTGAGATTTTACTTTGTACTTCAGATTTTGTGGCATTACCCTCGGATGAGGGTAACATTCTTTAAAGCCTTTTTTTTATGCTGCTCTTATAAAAACTTCACAAGTATTTAAATCCTTGAAGCACATTGGTGCGATTTCTTTCAAAACAGTGGGAAAAAAACACGATGAGCAACTTGAAAGAAATGTTACACAAATTACAAGAAATTAGCAGATTTTCAAAAAGCTAGGTAATAAATCTCTACAGGAAGAAAAGAGAAAAAAGTGAGGGAAAAACTGTATTTATAATTATCAAAATTACTTATTTAACCCATTGAAATCTGGATCAAAATCAGTTTATGTCCCACAAATTCAAGAAATCTGTAAAAAAAAAAAAAAAATCAAAAAAAAAATTTAAAAAATGTTCAAAAAAAAATATTTTATTATTATTTTTTATAAAATGAGGGGATTGTTATTAAAAAAATATCAAAAAAATCTGTAAAAATGTCCACAAAACTGTATTCTAATAATTGTGATTTAAAATTATGTTACAGAAAAATTATAATAAATATAAATAATAAATACATACATATATTTTTTTTCCTCTTATTTTCAGGTAATGTTCTTGTAACTTTTTTTACAATAGGTTTCAAAGGTTTCAAACCATTTCATAGAATTAATGTAATTTTTTAAGCGCTTCTTCCAGGTAATTTACTTTCTTTTTTTCTCTTATTTTTTACTAAGTTCTTGCTAATTTGGGAATCATTTCTTCTTCCTTTGCTTGTCTTTGTCTTTGTCTTCACACGTTTTTTAAAGAAATCAAGCCAGTTTTCTCAAGTTTCAAAGGGTTACATAATTTTATTGTGACATTTTTTTGGCCTTAAATTCTTCTTTTGTTTAGTGGAGATCCAGTTTGGCTCAGTTTGTTTGGCATTCCCCAGAGGAGTGGAACCTGCTCGGGGGACCCTGGGCTCGTCCCATCATTTTGCCTGGCATGTTTTGGGCTGTTTGTCTAAACAAATTAAAGGCGTAAGAGCTTTGAAAGATGATGGGGGTTGCTTTTATGTCCTCCCCCAGGCTGCGGTAGCTCCAATTGGACTGGAAGAATGGGTAATGGGCTTAAAGCATTCCTCATGTTCCCAGATGCAAGGCACACTTTACAGGACATCAAAGTGCTCTATCATTTACATATTAGTCATTCACTGTGGCATTTTTTAATGGGAGGTGACGCTATAAACAACCTGCTTTAGGAATTATTTAGGAAGTGCTGAGGACTTTTCGCAACTTTTCTCCCTTTTAATTTCTGGATTTACATCTTTTTGCATTTGTTGTTGAGACACATGGTACAAATCAGTCCCACCACAAGTAACATTATCTATGTCTATAAGCTAACAAATTACAGGGTCTTTGTTATTTGTTTGGAAATTAGTTTGTAGACTCTGCAGACACATATGTGGGGGGGGGGCACTTTTTCCATTTGGTCACAAGGAAACATCCTGCACATGGGTGAGCTCTGTGGAGGCCTTTAAAGACTTAACTGGAGCACAGCATCTATTTTTATGCACACATCTATGTATAAAAATACACATTTCCCACATTCTTTGAATAGCACCCAAAAATGCTGTTGAATGGAAAAGTAAAATATACAAAAATGTAGGTTTCTCATGATGATGTCTCCTACAAAACTGGCATAAAGAATAACCAAAATAAGTCTTTAAAAGATAAAATAATAGTTTGACATGTTTTGGGGGGGGGGGGGGGTCTTTTTATTTCCTTAGTCTACAAAAATGCAAAATACGCAGCCACATCAAAACTATTCATGCTGGCAGTAATGGGAATCTACGACCAGTACAACAGGTCCTCCATTGTTGTGACATACAGACATGACTTCCATGCAACGTGACTGGTTACTTCCTTTATTTCCAGTTTGAAAGCTTTAAAAAATTGACCCTCTGCAAATAAAATGGCACTTTTTCGATGTACTCATGATAATTTAAAAAAAAAATAACAACTTTAAAAAGCTTTATTGACGTGCGAATTAATCGTGCAAAAAGAAAAAACACCCCCTAGTGTGTAACAGCCTTTAGACAAGAGGAAACCTCTCCTTTGTCTGTATGATAAAATAAAACTACAGCCAGAAGCCATGTTCATTGTGCATAGCGTAAAAGCCACCTATTGTCACCTCTGTAGCTTAATAATTAACATGTTATATCTAATTTTTGAAGTCATAATAGAAACAAAGTTGTGGTTTTAAAGGTGGTTGTGCCGGACTTTTAATCAAAACTCCTGAATTCTCTGTCACCGAATAATCTTCACGGAAAGCTGCGATTTGTTTTTCCTTTGGACAGAGCCAAAGGTGAAACTTTCCAGCCAGCAGCCAAGATCATTTGATGTTTGGTTGAACCAAAACTCAAATGTCGGGATGTTTAATGCCAACGTCAGTGTGACGTAGAACGCAAACAACTGATGATGCGTATATTTTATTGGTTTAAAGTTGTGCTGTTAAGAAATCAAAATCCAAAGTCTTCCAAAAATCTCATGCTAATCTCATCTTGACGTAGAATAACAACATTTAATTATGAGCAAGTGGCAACCCCTGAGACTGAAAAATGAAGCCAATGCGAAAAATGCCAGAAAACTGCAGTTCCTGTAATGGCCACTTGAGGCTGACTCCAGAACAGAGTCAGTCCCCATAGACCACCATGTTAAAATGCCCAACAAACAGCATAAATAAACATATTTATAGCCTGGTACAAAGAAATGTTTTGTTCTCTAAAGCTAAATTTAACATTCAACCTGAAGAGGGTACATTTTCACTCATCTCACCTGTTTACATTTTATTGAGGCTTTAAGTTATGCATGTTTAAGTACAGGGCTTCTTGATTCGCAGGCTGTCTGTGAGGTTTTGCTGCCGTCACTTGGTCACTGCCGACTCCAAACAAACAAGATGGGAGCAGCTGAAACGCTGAGCTTCAAAACATTAGTCCTCAAATTGATTGGTGAAGTCACGGTAGTTACGTCTGTTATTTATACAATCTATGGCCGCGAGGTTTGGAGAACAAAACCCAACAGCTGCAAAACGCCACGTTAACTTCCACACAACTTAAAATTCTGATGTTTTTAGACAATTAAAATTTCGTCAACTGCAATTTTTATTCTGAACAAAATTTTACGTCAGTTCAGCGTTAAGAGTCCAGCATCTTTTTGACGTCATATTGACATTCAGCTCTTGTCCTCCAGTTAAGCTAAGCTAAGTGTCTCCTGGCTTTAGCGCAATATTGAATTTGTAGACAAAAAAGCAGTCAGTGTTTTCATCTAACAGTCAGCCAGCAAGCAAATTTCCCAACATGTTTATCTGTTCCTTTAAAGTAACATAGTGATACCCATACTTAACATGTACTTGTACTACCTCTGCATCCATTCAGTTTAAATTTATTTCTGAAAGTTACGAGCTTTAAACAAATTAGCTCAGAACCCAAACCTCTAATGTCCCTCAGCCGCCCGGTTACCAGAGCAGCCTTCCACCGGCTGCATCTGTTTGTCTGTTTTGACTGAATCGGACCCTTTTTGGCCTCATTGAAACAATATGTGTGGCGACTTGGGGATGTGGGTTCTGGTTCTGTAAAAGCAGGGTTTGGGGAATGGGTGTCTGGTTTGGGGTTTTCTTAGTCAGTGTCGTTTTTCTTTTCCTTTTTTTCAAGAAGAAGTAAGTTCTGTGCCTGTTTCGGGGTGATAACAAAGTCATTAGAGGTTGTAAAAAAAGTGTGATTAACTGGGTGGAGAGGAGGTGGCTTTTCATTTATTTTTCCTTCTACAACTTCTGGACTGACTTGTTGTTGTTTTATGTCTATTTTGAGCTGCTAATGTCACAATGGCTCTTTTTAAAATGGGTTTGTCTTGTTTTCTAAACAAAACTAACAAGATGAATGATACCAAAGCTGGCCCCAGACAGGATGCTGGGTGGCCCCCAAGCAATCTTTTTCTAATTCACAATAAAACAGAAAAGTGATTCATACTGGGCATTGTTTTTCTACTTTTAGTTTAGATGAGGTGCCAGAGTGCATAAAACAGCATCAAAATATACTTGTTTATCAAAAGAAAGTGACGGTAGAGAAGATCTGCACGCTCCGACAGAGGCCCTAAAGCCCTTAATGTCCTAAAATCCTAGAGATGTTCAGAAATGTGAGAAACATCCTAAAATCTAGAAATGTCCTAAATTCCTAGAAATATTGTAAAATCGTACAAATGTTCTGAAATCTGAGAAACATCTCAAAATGTGAGAAATGTCCTGAAATCCTAGAAATGTCCTGAAGTCCTAAAAATGTCCTAAATCCTAGAAAAGTCCTAAAATCTGAGACATGTACAAAAGTCCTAGAAACATCCTAAAATCCAAGAAACATCACAAAATTTGAGAAATGTCTTAAAATCCTAGAAACGTGTAAGGATGCAAACCACATTCAAATTTGGCACAGGGTTTGTGTTGGGAATGTCATTTCCTCTTTGACCTCTTTCTAAAAGTCCAGATTTGACCTCAGGGCGAGGGCTGTCCACCTTTTTATCTCACTATCCGCCTTCGTGTTTTACGTGTCGGGAGGGAGAGCTCAAACTGGCCGGGTGGCAAACGAACATTTCACCCTCATCTCCAGCTGTTTAGACTCACAGGCTGCAGCTCATTCATGTGGCGCGGTGACGGTGATGAAACGGCCGGCTCTGCTCTCCCACCCTGAAGGAAGCATCCGCCGCTCCAAACACCTACCAATCAAAACAGCATGTGTGCACATGAAAAATAGCCAATTTCAGCCGCAGGTGGATTGACAAACAAGCAAATACCGCTCGTGAAATGCAACTTTTTATGTGCCGTACTTCTGTGGAAACCTCAAAAAAAAACAAGTTGCTGGAACTCACCCAGACAGATGATGCATCTGCAAATAGTAATGATTTCACAATAAAGTCTAATTTAAATGGTTATATCCCTCTTCATTTCTTTTATTGGGCTTTTAAGCTGTTGGGGTTTTCACTGAAGCATGGTTTTATTAGTTTGAGGCCCGACTTGCCCCTAATATACACAACATGAGGTAAAGAGCTGGATCCAGACTAAACTGGGCCTCAGATAGTAGAGGCACTCTTAGCCTTCTCTGTGTCACAAGCTCAGCTTCACCTTCTGCCGGCCTCTCGCCGAAAGCCTTTTAAGTGATTTCAATGTCAGTGACAAGTTTCCAATGTGGGAATAAAATCATGACAGTTTTGCTGCAGTCACCTCAATCGTTTGGTGTACAGTAATCATAAAACTCTCTCCGAGCTGCCTGAAGTCGCTCTTTTTCTGATTTTGATGTTCCGATAAAATCAAACATATTTAGCATTATTGTAAGTTTTTACATTACATTACATTGGCTCATGCAAATACTGAAGTAGAGACCTGCTTTTATTTTATATCTTTAATTTGATTATATTTTTTGTGTTTTTATTGCTTTTTTTGTTTGTCTTTTTATTTTACAGCATTTTATATTGACAGTTTTCATCTTGCATTTCTTGTCCTCTTGTTTTTAATTTTATCTTAACTCTATTCTAGTTTTGTCTCGCTTGTACTCAGCATGACTGCTTGGCTGTTGGTATGATGCCCCTATCCCCATTCTGCTTTTGCTTTGCTTTTTAAGGGTGCTACGTAAACTTTGTTTTTAAGAGTACTATGTAAATAAAAGCTATTATTATTAGTTGTAGTGGTAATAGTAGTAGTAGTAGTAGTAGTATATTACTCATAGCAGAGGGATTACATCTGTATGAGCTGAAACATTTTGTTTTGTGTGTGTGTGTGTGTGTGTGTGTGTGTGTGTGTGTGTGTGTGTGTGTGTGTGTGCGTGCGCGTGCATGTATGTGTGCATGTTTTTAATCATGCATAAAACCTGCCTTCAAGATTTCAAATCTTTAATATCAACAAGCAACAAATAAGATTAGTGATGGAAACAGTTGCTGCTTGCTGTCATCATTACTGGTTATTCTGGTAGTTGAGACATCTATTGGAAATGGGGAGAAAAATCCTTGTTCTGTCCATTGGAAAGAAGACATTGCAAAGTTTACTTGAAGCTAATGATGCTTCAACAGTGAAAGTTAGACAAACAAAAGTTGGTGTCTTCCAATGTTATAGTCACGGCTCATTTATTTCTTTATGTCTGTCGTATGCACTACAGGTCTGAAAAGTGCACAGATTGATTGACTGATTGATTGATTAATGGGCTACTCTGAGTTAATGCAACCAGTTCACTTCACTCTTCTGCTGCTTTATTGTTATTTAACAATAAAGCATTGGTTGGATTGGTTGGATTTCTTTCAAGAATATGAACAAAAGGCAACAAGCAAGAAAGGGGTAAAAAATGTGAAAAAAGGAGGAAAAGGAGTTTTTTAAAAAGAGAGACATAGAGAGAGAGAGAGAGAGAACATTATTAGACCTTTTTTAAAGGGAAATGTCCTGTTGAATTGAAAATTATGTTGCAGAATTATTATTATTAATTATATATATATATATATATATATATATATATGAAAGTTCAGAAATGAATGTTTTTTTCAGGTCGTTTTTATTGGGTTTTTTTTTTGTATTTTATTATATTTGGTCATTTTCAGGTAACTGCGTTTTTGGGTTATTTCTTCTAAACTCACCCTTCTTCTCGTGTTTTTGAAAGAAATGCTCAAGTTTCAAAAGGTTAAATTGATTCTCTCTGCTGTCCATCTCCTCCCAGCTGAAAGGGTTAACCCTGCTCTGTGTGTTGACTGCTATGAAGGACATGGCATGCTAATATTATTGCCATCAGATGTCCAAGGGCGGGGAAATGCCCTAATCATTTTCCTCCCGAGTGCCCCTGAAAGAGAAGCCCAGTGGCGGGGGATGGAGGGCGGCCGGGTGTTTAAACCCCGCCTGGATGGGCTGTTTTGGGGGGACGGTGAGGAGGGCGCGGGGGGTGGAGTGGGGGGGCACAGTACAGCATCCGGATCGGACCGTGATGGTACAGGATGTGTGTGTGCTTAACTCCATTGAACTAAACTAAATAGGACAGAGAGCCTTTAATGCCGCCAATAAGCCGCTTCATTCAGCAGCAGACGCACAGCTCTGCGGAGTAGAAATTACGCACGGAGGGGGCTGCTCTGCGGCAGCGGTTTGGATATTCAAATCAGTTCAATAAATCGGCGGAATGTCCTTTCATAATAAAATATTTTCTAAAGATCCGAGTCGAATCAACTGACAAAACAACCTCCTTAGATAATTTGTCCCCAGGCTGAATGTGCGTAAAAGTATCTCCAACAGGAAACTCTCTCTCTCTCTCTCTCTCTCTCTCTCTCTCTCTCTGTGTGTGTGTGTGTGTGTGTGTGTGTGTGTGTGTGTGTGTGTGTGTGTGTGTGTGTGTGTGTGTGTGTGTGTGTGTGTGTGTGTGTGTGTGTGAGGAATACCCAGCTGGTCCCACAAGTCCTATAATACCAAGCACAACATGCTTTACCTTCAATGAAAGCTGAGACGGGGGGACGGTTGACTGCTGCTCCTGAAATCAGCTCACAGCTCGGATACAAAAACCAAGCGCGTCGCTCTTTTAGCGGCTCAGTTCTCCCGCATCTCTTCCGTTACACCGACACTTTTATCACTCACTCACTGCAGCACGTTTAGACCTGCAACTTAGACAAAACTTGGATAACGCTCTTTTATAAGTATTTGTTTTTCCTGCAAACCTTCCTCTTGTGCTGCGACTGGTGTCAAAGGTGATGGTATCATTTTCTAACAGAGGACTCCTCAGGTGATGGTATGTCTTTTTGGAGATAGGGACCACTTTTGGAAACGTGCAAAGTTTTCCACAGCTGTTATTTTTCCTGCTGTTACCTTCGCGTCGGCCCGAGCATGGCTCTCTACTCTCGGTTTGTGGTCGTGCTGCTTTACGGATGGAGTTATCTGTGCGTTGGATACTGCGCGATGCTGAAAACGGACAGTTTCCCTCAGAGACGGACGGTGGATTTTACGCATTCGGAGGATAAAAAGCATCCCGCGAAGCACGAGCAGGATCTGCTTTTACAGGATACAATGACGGAACACATGCAGATGCTTTACGCGAAGTACAACCGGGCTGGGTTTCCCTTCAAGGACGGCAACACGGTCCGCAGCTTCAAAGCGCACTGGGGTATGTATCCAAAGTTTTACGCATGTTAACTATGCTGAGTTCAGCCAGTCTAGGGAGCGCACACATGCATGACTTGTTGTATAAAAGTTAGTTAATTTAAAGTGGGTTTTGTAAAGTCTTCTGCCTCGCTTAATGGTATTATCTGCACATTAGAAGCGCACCGAAATTTGTGCATGTATGCAATGTAAGTGCATTAAAATAAGATTTTCAGTAGAAAAAGATGTCTATAATATTAATTTAGGTTTAGAAACTGACAAAAAAACACATGAAAACTCATGCCAATCGCGTGCTGCTTTACTGAGCTGAAACTGAGATACACCTGTTGATCCAGTCATGGAAATGCGATCAACCTGTTACTCCTTCGCCCTGCGCCAGGAGCAGAGATTCCGCATCAGATCACCACATGCAAAATCGTTTTGTGCCGACGCATTTGTTTTCTCACCTTCAGATTTCACTGTCAGATAGTCTGGATAGATCTTCCCTGGAGCCAGCATCTGGCAGCTGCCCACCCTGTCTGTGTTGAAAAATTTAAACGTTTTCATTACAGTGAGCTAGCGTTTAAGATGTTTTTTTTTTTTTTTTAAGTCTCTGCTGCAGAAAACAATAACTTTAATCTATTACTCTCTAAATATCTTAGAGGTCACGCTGCGTTATTATCACTTGGACGTGTGCACTTAGAGGAGCAGTTTGCAGACAGTCAGAGTTTGTTAGGTTGTACTGCCTCCTATCGCCTGGCAGCTGTATGGCATAGCGTGTAAAGGGTCAGTTCACCTAAATTACAAACATATTTTCTGGTTTGGTATCTTGCCATGCAGAAAGTTCTGCTTTTGTTTGCCCAGGTTTTGAGATATGTTGAGATTTCTGCTTCCATCCCACCACAGTGGAAATTGGTGAAATTGGTGAAATTTTACTCGTATAACTTAAAGTTTTTATCATTTTGAAACTTGGAGCAACATCACTTTTTGTGCTGTTTTCAGATGCCTTTCAAAAGTATTTGAACCTTTGAAAACCGAGCAGCTTGGTAAGAAATATTACACAAATTGGAGGAAATTTGTAGATATTGATTATATTTTTATGAACTAGAGGAAAATGTTTGGGGAAGAAGGAAAAAACTAGAGTAAAAACTATATTTATAGCTAATTGTCATAATTACATGTGTAAAATTTTGTTATAGAGTTCTAATCATTTTAAGAACTTTTCCAGGTAATTTGCTTTTTAAAATGTTGATTATTTTATTTTTATTTTTATTTTTCAGGTAATTATCTTGCACATTTACTGAGGATATTATTTGCTAATTTTCTTGATTTTTTTTTCTTTTTCGAGTGATTTTTTTATCATTGCTTTTTTATTGCTCATTGCTTAACACATGTTTTTGAAAGAAATCAAGTCAGTTTACTCAGATTTCAGAGGCTTAAATATTATATTTCAAAATCAGCAACATTTTTCACAGACCTCTCTTTGACAGGTTATCACTGAAACTACTACCATTTAAAGAAAACAAATAAATGTTGAGGCAGAAATCTTTGAGACAGATATTTCCTAACCTGAGCAAAAAATATCAGTCATATCTCTGTGCATTATAGAGTGCTCCAGAAATGAGTCCTAAAACCCAGAAATGACTTAGCATTTCAGCACCTCCGGTTCCCTTGACATTAAGTCATGTGAACAAAGTAGTAGTTCATTTAAAGCATACTGTTAGCTTTTTTTACTTCTGCCGATTGCATTTAGACTTCAAAAAGTATAAACGGTGTTCATTTGTGAAGATTATCTTGCTGAACAAAATGTGTAAGTTTAATAAATGTTTGTTTACCACATAGCTTTTTTTTTTTTTTTTTTACAATAATCCAATATCCACTGGAAAAATCCCATAGGCTTTTTGTTAAGGGAACCAAGGCGATGTTATCTTGAATGCCTGTCTTCAGAAAAACGCCATGCCTGGAGGAGCACTCTGTCATGTATTTCATTAAAACTCAAAATTTGGTTGGTTAATTTTGATGTCCTGTACAGCTGTGTTACATTCTGTAAATTATATTACTCTTTATATACACACAGGTACGATAAACAAGAAGCAGCTGCAAATCTTCAACCTCACCTCCCTCACCAAGTCAGAGGACGTTCTGTCAGCCACTCTTCATTATTACATTGGAGACCTCCAGAACAGCACGCATGGCTGTTCCAGGTCCAAAAGCTGTGCCCGCCACGGCCCAAGGAGGCACAACCACATACACATGGTCATCTGGAGCTTCGCCTCTGTGGATAACAAGATAAGGACTCTAGGACACTTTCGGATCAATGTGTCCACCCTCTACAGGGACTTCATATCTTGGCAGTGGAAGGACATAACTCGTGTGGTCAACCAGGCCAAACACCATGATGAGTTGCTCATCGGTATCGATGTGGCCTCACAAGGTCCTCAACCGTGGAAGAAGCTCCTGTCAGACAGATCACCCTACATCCTGGTCTACGCCAACGACTCTGCCATTTCAGAACCTGAAAGTGTTGTAGCCACCCTCCAAAGACACCACTCAGTGGGAGGGGACGGCTCCATTTCACACAACTTCCAAAAACTGGGACTGCGTGAGCGAAACGACACCGAACAAGAGCGGCCGCAGCCCAGACACAAGCGTTCAGTGAACGTTCTGCTTCCATTACAAAACAACGAACTTCCCGGACCAGAATATCCGTACGAGACGACCGGGTGGGACGAGACGAGTCCGTACGAACCTTTTGAAAACAAGCAGGCCCGTAGGCCACGAAAAAAGACACGCAAGAATCAGCGGCACAAGATGCCCCTGCTGCAGTTCGACGAGCAGACAATTAAAAAGGCGCGAAAGAAGCAGTGGAACGAGCCCAGGAACTGTGCTCGGAGGTACCTGAAAGTGGACTTTGCTGACATCGGATGGAGTGAATGGATTATATCGCCTAAATCGTTTGATGCCTACTACTGCTCAGGGTCCTGCCAGTTCCCAATGCCAAAGGTAAGACTCTTGTAGTGCACCTCTGCAGTGAGTCCCAATGTGAGAAAACAGACAAAGCATTGATGTTACACAAAAAAATATGTATTTCTCCACATTTTCTGCCACTATTTATGAGGAATTACTTGCTTATTTTACTTTGTCAGGGCTCTTTAACTTTGTTCATATACAAAAAAAACCCAAAAAAAAATCCAGCCATCCTCATTCTGAAGCTGTCAAATACCACCACTTTGTCAGTGATTTTGACGTAAGATACTGACGCCGAAAACAACCTTTCACGGTTGTATGATATGCCGCCAGGCGGCATCAGTTTGCAATGCGACTGGATGGAACCTTTCGCAGTGTTATAATACGCCGCTGGTCAGGCAGACGGCACCTAGCTCAGCATGACAGACAGGCATGCAGCATCAGTTGATAACGTGACTGGATGGAACCTGTTGCGGCCATATGATACGCCGCTGGACAGCTTCAGGTTGAAATGCTGCCAGTTAAGACGTAATATAAGGAGCATGAGGGTGCTCACTGGTGGGAGGGGAGATGAATGGGTCCAACAAATCCCAAACTTTCCCCCAGAAGCCCAGCATTCGCTTCCTGTGTGAATGTTAAGCAAAACCATGATGTTTTTTTGTAACAATGTGCACCTGTTGCCCATCTTAAACATCTGCTTTTGTTGATGTCCCACCATCGGTTGCTGTGTGCTTTTGTTACAGAAACAAAACCACATTCTTCTGTTGCTGAATCCTACCATGTGTTTTTGTCGACATCCCAGCATTGGCTTCGGTATCTCAAAAAGTCACCAGCAGATGCAGGTGGATACCTGGAGCATAATATGTTGACGCAAAAGTCCACTGACAAAGTGGCGATATGTGATGACTTGGGATGAGAACATGTTGAGAAAACAAACCAACCTTCTCCCAGCTACTCAGGTTGTCAAATACAGACAGTTTGTCACTTTGTTCCAGTAATGTGACACACTGCTGAAACCCACCAAGCTGACTGCTTGGTTGGGTTTAGAAGAAAGATCATGTTTTTGGTTAAAACAAGTATCTTTTTCTGTAACGTGGCATAAAACCGTCAGTGCGCATCAACTGTACATCCTGTCTCATGTTAAAACAGCGGTGGCTTTTGGTGTCACATGGGACACAGTCCTGGACAAAAATCCGATTTTGTTTTGCCTTTCAATCTTCTCAACCTCCCAACTTCTGTGGACCTTCTCGCTCATTAAACTATGTCACTTGCTCTAAGTATTTGGTCCTTTGGGTATCAGAAAAGGCTTAATAACCAAATGACAAAGCAACTTGTGACTTTGGGTTACAAGTAGACATTTCTTTGCTTACAGAGGCCACAAATCAAAGGGTTTGGGGGTCATACATCCACAATGCATTCTTATAGAGTGGTTCGTATGATATCCTACGAAAATGCATGAGCAACAGTTCATGTGATATCATATGAGTTAGCGCCCCACGAATGACATTATGTCCTTAACAATAATAGTTACTATGGTTATGTTTAGGAAAAGAAAGATGGTGACGACGTATCTGAAAATGACATAAAGTTCACTATTTCCAAACGCGTCTCCATGGGAAAGTCTGATGCTTTGAGCCACCACAGGGGCATACCTCATCACTGCCCAGACTACTTTGTTGTTTACTTTCAGTGAAATAGTCACATGTTCACAGCCTTTCAAAATACATGACGTGCATGAATTTGGCTTTATTCATTTTGCATAATGAAAATGTACAAACTGTTGACACAATTTCTTTCAAAAACATGCAAAGAAGGCAATGAGCAACATAACAAATGACCCCCAAATATGCTGAAAATTGTAAAAAAAAAAAAAAAAAAAAAAAAGAAATAGAAAATTACCTGAAAATCAGCAAGTAAAAATCAAAAAATCTCAGTTAAAAAAAGTAAAAAACTAATTAACAAACAAGGAAATAACCTTAAAAATAATCAAAACGATGTAAAATAATTAAATGTAAACCTCAGCACCGTCTTGTGGTCCAACATTTTAGTTGTTTTTTTTTGCCAGCTTCTTAAACTGCTTCAACAACAAGTTTATTTATGTGCATGTTTATGAGCTGATAAGGTTCAGACACATATTAACAACTGATGCATTAACACACACAATGTTGCAGCAGAACTCAACATCCATCAGTCTGCCGTATGTTTAACATTCACACAGGCAGTATGGTATACATTATGTAAATAGAGCATTCTGTGTTGACCTATCAGTACATCAGCCCATTAAGCTTCAGTTCCTCTTTGCTGTTGCTGTTGCTGCTCTGTATTATGCTCACTTGGGTAACATTTACATCCAAAGTCCCTGAAGCCTATCTGTCTTATATTATAGATGATAATGCCAAAGAAACTGACAGAAATGTATGCCATCTGCTTTAATCTTGATCTGCGGGATAAACGGGTTACAGAATGAGTTCCTCCCGTGCTTTTATCATCAACTGTATATTATGCCATATAGTCTTTGTAGATATGCATCAGAGCTAAATTTCTATCATTCAACCTTTTGAAACCTGGATCATCCTCAGTTCTCGGATTTTTTTTGTGTTCAGGCCCATTTTACAAGCTGTTTAACCCTTAAAAACCTGATTAAATTGGTTAGATTTTTTTTCACTAAAATAGGGGAAATGGCAGTGAGCAACTTGACAAGAAATGTCCCACAAATTGCAAGAAATTTGTAACAAGTAACAAGAAAATGACCTGCAAATTTGGGTTGTAAAAAAAAGGGGAAAATTAAAAAAAAAAAAAAAAAAAAAGGAAAAATGACCAGAAATCATACTCATGATTATTATACGTCTATATTTTAAAATTATGTAACAAAAATGTATACATGTTGGGGTTTTTTTTTTATTTTTGTTTTTTAAATTTTCAGCACTTTTTGGGGTCATTTCCTTTTCTCTTTTTTTTTAACCTTTCCATATTTTCTTTTTAATTTTAGGTCATTTTCTTGTAACTTTTTACTTTTTTTTGCTAATTCTTGGGCGATGCCTGGTTAAGTTGCTGACTGCCTTCTTCCCATAATTTTTGCAAGAAATCAAACCAATTTGCTCAGGTTTTAAACGGTCAAAAAAGGTAAGTCCAAAGTGAAGCCTCCCTGCACTAAACATGCAGTAAAACGTGGTCAAACTGCAGATGATGTATCAAAAAGTGAAAAAAGGAGGACAAGGTGCTGACCTCGACATTAAAAATCAATAAAACTTTATAACTATGTTGGAGAAAAACGAACCAGGACCCTGAAGGAAGTAATTCATGCCGTTCTTAAAAGTCTCTCTTCAGCAGCAGGAAACACAATATCTGGTTTTACACATTTCAAAGAAAATACAAAGAAGTGAGATGAACAAAGAAACTGATGTTAAACATCAGCTCCCGCGCAGCTCGCGGCCCCGGTGACAAGATAACATCACAGGTATTTTAAACATGGCCGGAATGCACGACAGCCATCCACTTAATTCATTACCTCGGAGTCGCCCGCCTTTGTAGTCGGACATAATTAGTCCCAGAAGTAGGGCCCGGGGCCCGAGGCAACCCCCCTCCCTCTCCTGTAGGCTTGCTGCCTGTGATCCTGTGAAGTTGTTTCTCCTTTGTCAGGCTGAAGCTTTAGAAGCTTCTTAATAGCTACTATTAAAAGGTGCCCTGTCACTTATTGGATCCTGCAAAGACATGAAGCAGCTGAGCAGGTGTGTGTGCGTGAACTGAGAGGGATCGAGCCGCACTCAGCATCTACCTGCAGCGGCTTGTTGGATGCACTGAACCAGTGATACTCAACTTACAGCCCATAGACTAAATCTGGCCCCTGAGAGAGTGCCAGGTGGCCCACCAACCACTTTCTAATTCATAATCAAAATAAAGGGATTCACACTGGATGTTGTTTGTGAACTTTTAGTATACATAAGGTGCCAGAGTGCATAAAACAGCATCAGAACAGTGTTTTTGCCAGTGGAGGATTCCCTGCACCCCACAGAGGTCCCAGCTCAGCCCCTAAGCATTCCTGAAATCCAAGAGATGTCCTAAAATTCTAGAAATATACCAAAAATCAGAGGAAAGTCCTAAAATCCATGAAATGGCTTAAAATCCTAGAAAAGTCCTTAACTCCTAGAATTGTTGAAAAAAAATTCTAGAAATGTCCAAAAATCCAAGAAGTGTCCTTAAATCCTAGAAATCTCCTAAAATGGGAGAAATGTCCTAAAAGGGTTAACTTGAGTATTACAGAAAGGAACAAAACTATGGAAAAATACTAAAGATGTTTAGATCCTCTCTTTTTGTGCACCTAAAAAATAAATATGCAAAATACACAAAACAATGACAATATTCCACAAAGTGATCAGGTACTGAAGGGATCTCTGAACGCTATCAAAACTTTTGCTCTCCAAGTTTCAATCGTGGAATTGTGCAGTCAAAATACATTATTTTCTTTTTTACAAAGGAAATCCTCTTTAATCCTCGTCGTCTCTTTGCTTTAGGCTCTGAAGCCCTCGAACCACGCCACCATCCAGAGCATAGTGCGAGCAGTGGGCGTCGTCCCGGGCATCCCCGAGCCGTGCTGCGTCCCAGAGAAGATGTCCTCCCTCAGCATCCTCTTCTTTGACGAGGACAAGAACGTGGTGCTGAAAGTCTACCCCAACATGACTGTAGACTCGTGCGCCTGTAGATAGTTTCTTTGTCCTTTATCTCACACAGAAAAGACCAAAAAACAACAAAAAAATAATAATAATTCAACACATGCAGCCAAAACGACACTCTCTCCTCCTGTCCCTCTGGTCTCACACTCTTTCACTCACAAACACCCAGCACACTTCCCTTTTGCACTGGAGGAGAGTCCTGCCTGTTGTTCCAGGTGAAGGAGACTGTTCATGGGAAGGAACGGATCGTGTGAGTTATCCTCGTGGAAGATGACTGGAATGGAAATCTCCATGCTCCGATTTCACCACTGTTTATCTTTATGTCTTTATCACCGCCGCTCAGTTATCCGTTGGGCGGGAGCAGCGTGATGGGATCATAAACTCAATAGCAAGATATACAAACACCGATCGAGGCCTAAAAGAGAGGCAAAAACTGAAGGAAAAATCACTTTTCAGGAAAAATGATCTCAGTTTGAACTGATGCCTCTGGGGTGGGGGGGGGCTCTCATCTTTCTCTCCTTCACAGCTTGAAGTCGTCTCACCACCAAGTCACCTATGCTCGCACTTGCATGGTTTTTGTTACTATTTGTATGTATTTATGTCTGTACTATCACTGTGTTATTCACTATATGAGAAGTTATTGTATAATTATTGGCTTGGCTGCTATAGAGAGATATATTAGGTTCCAAAGCCAAAATTGTGACGTAGACGGTACAGTAGATAGCCGTACATATTTGTGTTTAGATCACTGCTCCGTTGTTGTACAGAACCCACATTTTAAGAGATTATTATATGCTGACGTGTAAGCTACTCATCATTTGTGGTTGACGGTCGGAGCTCTGGAGGAGACACATTATACGATTGCTTCGCCACAGAAATGTTTTACAAGTAAACATCAGATTTGATTTTGAAAGATAAAGGGATATCAAAAGGAGACTGAACAATAGCTGTTGCCACGTGTTTATTACAAGTGTGAAACCACAGGACTCTAAAAGCCACTCGATGCTTGTGGGGAATTTCGTTGGACCTGATAAGCTCGGAAAGAAATCAAATAAGTTGTGGAACTTGGCAGGCACAGAGATAGTGGTTTCAGCTGAGCTTGATATCAGGCTGAACTTATTTGCTTTTGGCAATAAATTTCAGAACACGTTGCCATTACCTTCTGTTTAAAATTATGTATCGTATTTACAGCATAGAAAGACATTTATGAAGAATTATAAACTGCAAGGATGCTTCTAGAAATCTGTTTTTATCTACAAAGATATGAAAAAAAAGTCAATAACAAGTCAGTATACACTGCTGGTCTGGAATCAGTTTTGCTTTACATACCCATTAAGGGTAATTTTAGTATTTTTCAGCCTGGACCTTAAGTAAGGCTGCATTTACACAGCATGGTTGAAGTGACCTAATTTTGAATTTTTGCATCTCGTGGCTATGTATAATGGATGTGTAAGCAGGATAAAAGCACCAATATTCTCAGTTCAGTTTCAGGCCTCAGTCATGTGTGGAAATAAATCAGATATGATTCGGATATCTGCAAAGTTTAATGACGTAAATACATGTGCTCGGAAAGTGGAAAATGCAACAATGGAGGACGGGGGCTTACGCCAGTGGTCAAATGCAGAGGTTACTTGTCTTTTAAGCCTTTTGGGCGACAAAACTGTAAAGGCGAAAATTTGGGGTTCGTACCGAACAAACACGAGGACATTTCAGTCACATTGGGAGAACACGGTTTTAAATGCTCTGGGCTACAGAGCCGGCGTCATATCAGCGTCATGCCCATGTTTCAAGCATAAGCAAAGTTTAAGCAGGTGTAAATGCAGATTTTGGTTTTGAGTCACTTTTAGGAGTAGATGTTAGCAGGCGGTCAAAAAAAATTGGATATAGGCAACAAATCAGAATTGGGCATCAAGGGTGTAGTGTAAGTCTAGTCTAAAATAGACAACACTTTGAAACTAGTCCTCCGCTGAGCGAGACCAGCATCCAAACAAGCTGCGATGTAACCACTCTGGGCATGTGTGCACCATCAATTTACATCCACTACAAGTGCTTTTTTTTGCCACTGACAGACTTAGATTGTTATTTTGAGTGTCTGACAACATTAAAGAGTAATATTTTTTTGTTTGACCTGAAGCAGCGTCAAAATCACCTTCACCAAAGCCACCAAACTCTGTCTAACTAACTAATAATTTTATTATTGTAAAACACATTTCATTCAAAGCCGACACAAAAACCATCTTGGTTTATCTTCAACTATTCCAACAATCACTAACTCTGGTTTAGTTGAAATGAACCCTTAATCCACCCTGTTAGATGTGAAAATATGCAGTCTCTATACACACTAAAATGTTTATGTAAATGGAGTCGGGTGTGTTTTGTAACTGCTATTTTGGGGACATTTCTGGTTAAACATAAAGGATCTTACTCTTAGACAAAAAAGTAATCTCTTTTGGATCCTTTCCATAACGTTGTCATTCACTTATGATAACAATCGTAGCCTGTCTGAGACAAAAACAAACACTTTAAGTGGATGTAAATTGCCCGTTCCAACATCCCCCAAGTGGTTACATTACAGCCTGTTTTGCTGCTGTCGGCTACAGCTGCCATATCCGTACTAAACCAGTGTCAAAAGTGTTGTTCCTTTTATTCACTTCGATACAAAAACAGAGGAGAATAGATTCCAGGTTGAAAAATGCCAAACTTACCCTCCAGGGCTCATCATTTTTGTGTTTTTATTTTCCTAATTCTTTTTTAAAAAATATATTGTTGAGATAGATTGAGAACTTTGTTTTCAGCTCCTAGAAAAACAAAACTGTTGACTAGTTTACAGCATTTTAATACCCATTTTTAACCCAGATTTTGAAATTACTTTTTAAAATTAAAATAAAAAACAAAAATGATGAGCACTACATATAATATATTGGATGATCAGAGAGACCTGATGTGTTTTCCTGGGTCGCAGAAGCCCTTAATATCACTGTATAAAGCAGAATTTTGGGAAGCGTGTCGTTTGATCACATGTATTTTGCGTCAGGTCAACATTGAACAACAGTCGCACCAGTAAGAGTGTGTCGTAACGTTGCCTTGGGTCGTGCATTATCGTCAGAGTTCATAAAACCAAATATTTATTCAGAGCAAATATAGCAGCAAACCTTGTTTTCTATAGACTTGTACATTGTTTTTGTATATAGCTCACTATATGTCGATGACATTCAAATGTCTCTTTGAGATAGAAGTGCCTTTTGAATGGGTGGATTTCTGCTTTTCATAAAGTTAGATTTGGTTCCTCGCCCGTTCAGAGGGACTCGGTCGTTTGCAGATCTGAGCTCAGTTTGCAATGAAGCTGAAGTCAAAGCCAGCAGCTGAGAATAGGTTTTTTATGGTACAAATAGTCTACAATGAGTGAACATAGTGCATATTCTTTTGATAAGTGGAATTTACTCTAAAATGTATTTCAGATAATTCACTATTTTGATATTTCAGAGACATTTATTTTGTGTCAATAGCTAAGGGCAGATTTTTTTTTAAACTTTATATATTTTGTACTGACACTTTTTCCAGTTTGTGCTTCCTCATCTCGTGCCGATACAGATTTTAGAACGGGCTCCTTCTGGTTGTGCCAGTGCAGTATTGCAGAAGTGACGGCTGCACACAAGTCGTTTTTGAGGCCTTTCTTTTGCTGCATTTGAGACTCGACTGTTTCTAAACTTCACTAGTGTCTTTTGGAGTGCAAATATCAAAGACATTTATATACATCACAGTGTATCAGCGGTTTATGAGAGCTTACTCTACTTAAATCCTATCTTGTAAATGTTATGCTGTAGTTAAAAAAAAAGAAATGCTTGTACAATAAGCTTCATAAATATATTTGTATATGGAAATGACCTTTAACATGCATCTATTTATTTTCTGTATGTTGCATATCTTGTACAGGTGTGGTCTGGGAAAGGGGGACCAAAGCTGCGACATGTCGAAGGTCTTTATATCTGTGATGGACATTTGTCACTACTGATGTGGAAGTGTGGTGAACTGTTTAAAGGTCTCCCCCCTCTGAGCTCTGACCATCCGTACAAAGCATTCAAAGAAACGAATAAAAGTATGCAAGACTCAGATCTATCAAGGATTTTTTTGGTTTCTAACCTTGAAGACTTTGAAGGCAAGTGGAACAAAACACACAAACAAAAGCAAAAATACTTGATGTATTTTCTTTATCTCTACCTTGGCACCAAAACCCAACGGCCAGAACAAATGTTGACACTGTGCAAACCAAGAATAACTTACTTTTTCTTTTTTTTTGGACAAGTCAAAATGTCCAGTGTTACTGGTCTGCACATAATGGTAATAAAATGAAAGAAATAATAATAATGCATGTGGCGTAAAACAGAATTTTAATTGACGAATCTAAGAAAACTATTTGAGTCAAATACAAAAAGTCAAATTTAAGACAAAAACAGAGATGAAATACGAACAGCTGTATCCTGAAATCAGTAGTTGTTATCGTAAGGCCACAGCTTCTCCAGGAATCTCAGGTGCTTCCAGACATTATCACACACTGTACACACTGAACACACACATTCACCAATGTATACATATATATGTGGTATTTACAAAGTTCACTCACCCAGTTCTTAAGGTTTACATAAAGGAAGAAGTAGCTTGGATTGTATAAATTGTGTATTTTTGACGCTTGTGCTTTACAGTATACAGTATATACACAGACACATGGTACACGGTCGATTTAGTGTAAACCTCAAGTGTTTAAAAGAGGAAAGTACATGTCTTTTTTTTTTTTTTTTTTTCGCCCTAAACCTCAGTTTGGCCTCTTTGCTGTTCCTCCTCACATCACTAACGCCTCAGACCGAGCAGAACACCTTCTCCTTAAGAAGCTGGGAACCGCAGCGTTGACTCAGCTTCAAAAAGGTAAATATTTCTTCAGGTCAGGCACTGTGCCGCGGGATGCTTGTGCACTTTAACTTTAGCAGGGAAGGTGTCCACGTGGGAACTCTTGATGCTTCTTTGCACAAATGTTTCATGTGTGGGATAGAAGAGCATTGTGGTTTAACCCTTGAAAAACCTGCACAAAGCTTGATTTCTTTTAAAAACACTGGAAAAAAGGCAACAATGCAATATAGAAATGATCCAGAAATTTGCACACAAAAAGAAGAAAAGAAAAGAAAATTACCTTAAAAAAATTGGAAAAAAAACAAAGACCAAAAATGGAATAATAAATAGATATAAATAATTTTAAAATAATAAAAATCCTGTAAAAATATGTTTAAATAAATAATTACAAATATAGGGGTTTTTTTTAGTTTTCTTTGCTTTTTTGAAAATATTTTTCCAAATCTACCAATTTCTGCAGTTTGCAGAACATTTCTCACCACATTGCTCCCTTCCCTTTTTTCCTATTGTTTTCAAAGAAAGCACTTTGCTCACTTTTCATAGGTTTAAATACTTGTGAAGGCGTCTGAACGCAGCACAAGAAAAATGATGTTGCTCTGGGTTTCAAATGGTTAAAACTGTAAGGAGAATCTCTCCTCCCGAGTCTGTTTGTTCTCAAGTCTCTTGCATATTTGCAGTGTCATCTCCACACATATCTCCTCGCCACACACCTCCATTCCTCTCAACAAATTGCGCGTGTCATCACAAATTCCCTCAGCTGTAAGAAATAAAGACTCTGCAGCTGCATCGCAAATTTCCCCACCAACCACATGTGGAGGCATCGTGAGTGCCCAGAGAAAAGTCTGAAAACAATAATCTGTAAAAGATTATTATATGGGCGTAGATTGATTAAGGAATGTAAAAACATAATTCTGTGACACAGGACTCCCTCCAAAGCAACATGAGATGCAGCCTGCAGGCTGGCTTAGCAAAGCTGAAGCTGTAATCAAGAACTCCATGAACCAAAGCAAAGATGTCAAAACTTCTAATGTTGCATTTTTGTTGCTTCACTCTGTATGTGATGAAAATGTCGCTGGTGTACATCTCTTACTTAAGTGATTAACCCATTGAAACCTGAGCAAATTGACTTAATCTTAAACCAAAAGCATGTAAGGCAATGAACAACTTCACAAGAATTTCACCAAAATTAGTACGAAGTTAGTAAAACAGATACAAGAAAATGACCTTAAAATTAGCACACAAAAAAGAAAAAGGAAAGTGGTAAAACAAACAAAAACACAACAACAAAAAAAGGAAATGGCTTGAAAAAAGTGTTACAACCTCACAAGAAATGTTCAAAAATTGTAATTAGTAGAAAGATGGCCTAAAAATGGAAATTACTTTAAAATTAGCACACAAAAAAGACAAAACAACACAAATAAAACAAAAAAACAAATTAAGAAGTGGCTTGAAAAATGTGCTAAAAATGGAAAAACAATTAACTTTAAATATATAATTATAATTGATTGATTATTTTCCTAATAATCATTTTCTAGTATTTTTCTTTCTCTTTTTTAGAAATAATTTTCAATTCATTTATTTGTCAGCTTTTCCTAATTTTTTGCTATTTGCAGGACATCTCTAACAAAGTTACTCATTTCATTTTTTGCATCTTCTCATAAGAAATCAATTTGCTCCTGTTTCTTAGGTTTAAATGCCTGTAAAAGCATCCAGGTTTCAAAGGGTTAAATTTGCTACCCAGTCACCACAAAGTTTGCATGGTATGTTCCTGAAAGCCACGGTTACACAAAAAGCAGGTATTTCTCTGTTGAAAATCTTTCGGAATAAAATTTCTGTCTGGATTTCAGAATAAAAAAACATTTTTATCAGCCTAACGTTCATGAAAAAACATGAATTCTAGGTTGTTTGTGGTGTTTTTTGAACCAGTTACAATGCAGACCCAGTTCTCACAAACTAAATTCAAGGTAACACATATTTGTTTTTTAACCACTCCCACTTTTTGAGGTGTGTGTTTATCCACTGCAACACACGAATGCAACATTTCTCAGCAGCAAATTGTGGAGAATTTTTAAGTTTTATGGATTCTAGCTTCAGCTCAAACATGCTTGTGCAGCTTTACCACTAAATCGTTCTACATTAGCTGGACGGCCACTCAGATATAATAACGAAAATGACAGTGATGGCAACATAACAGGCTGTTTCACAGTCAAAAACAAATTTTGTTGAGATGAAAAAACTGTAAGTTCATGAAGTTCATAAAGTAACCCGTGACTTGCAGCTACAGTTGCCCAAAACCTGAGGACCTCCACCACGGCCGCCAGAGGTGATGTGAGCTCACCTGAAAACCCACTTTGCCCGTTGAGGTTTGGTTTTTTTTAGTGTGTGCAAAGAAAAGGAAAGACAGAAAAGAAGGAGCAGACGGTCTCAGAAGTCCATGTCCCAGCCAGACAGCTCATCAGGAGGACTTTCCTCATCTGGAGGGTAGCTGTCGAAATAACTGTGATCTGTCGGCCCCGAAAGCTGTTGGAGAAGACAACGAAAAAAGAAACGGTGAGAGACTGATTTATTACCATAACTCCTGCATTAGTACGTTTGGGAACAGTAGAGAAAGATAATTGTTAAAGCTCCTAAAAGTCTGTCCCAGATGTCTGTCCCAAATATAAGCCTGTTGAGTTCAATAATTTAAGCAAATAACAGCTCAGGCTTTTTATTATTATTTAAGTTTTACAGTAGTTGCCTGCACCAGGACAGACTCATGCAAAACTTAAAAGCTCAACAGAAAAATCTAATCCTGATATTTAAAATGTTTATATTTACATACAAATGAGTGGAGTCTTTCCCTGCAACTTTTTACAGTTAAAAAAGCTAAATCTGTACCTGTGCTTTCCTGTCATTGTATTTATTTGACGCAGAGCTTGCAAAGACTCCTAGTTGTGCAAGTTTGTGTAAATATCTGCGCTTACTTCTCTTTTCAGAGGAGATGGTAAAGTCCTCGCCTTCAGTCCCTCCCAGTTGAAGCCGTTAAACCACCTTCAGACACATTACGAAGCACAGAAAAACATGTCTGTGAGTACATCTGACTCTGCCTGCACACACACATCGAGACAAATGTTCACAGCTTGACGCCTGCACCTTCCTGGACCAGTGTCCCCCTCAGACGTCACAGTGTTACTGAGGAACTTTAGTGAACATTTGCCCTGAACCTGACCCCGTTTGCTCCTGTGGATGTTTTTGGCTGAAAGTATGAATCAAATAAGGCCCAAGGTCACTCACACAACTCATGCAGTATATTCCAAGTCTCATTTATCCAGTCGTATGCTCAATAATTACCAAACGCAGTTTACAATGTTACAATAGCCTACCTTTAGGGCTCGCTTTAATATTACACACACTCTGTGTGGAAAATGCACTTTTCAAAATCAAGCTTTAGAAAGTGTTATACATTAATATTATTTTCTACTTTCACTGAATTTACTTTTTAAACCAACACCAGTCTTAATCATAAATATTAAATATTCATTAATTTTCAGAAATTTAACCCTTTAAATGTCAGGTTTTTGTCATGATGCCACTATGATTTTAAATGAGAAAAAAAATCACAAAAATAAAATAATTTTTCATATACTAAAGTATGGTTGCGTAAAAGTAGAATCTTTTTTTATTTTTAAATATCACAGCCTGCGATATGTCAATGATTTGCAGCAACACTGATTGTGACAGTGCAACTAGTGGAAATAGCATGTATGTTTATCATGTGCAAAATATGGTAAAAATGGTGTCATCAGGTAGAAAAAAGTAAAAATTACAAATTCCAAGTCAAAAGCCCAGAATGACACCCAAAAATAATACAGTGCATGTTTTTCTGCTTTGACGTCTGTGGGATCAAAACTGTCAGTTTGAATGACAGTTTTTGACCTTAACAGTCTGAATCTAACAGTTTAGTTTCCACAGTGTATTTTAGACTTATTGTAGGAGCTGAGCTGGATATTCCAAAATTAAACAAAAATACACAATCTTGCCAAAATGTATTCCATATGCATGAACACAGCCAAAATTATCAAAAAAAGAAGAATGAAAAGCGTGTAAAATGCGGCAAACAGTCCCTAAGGGTTAAGCACCTCCATATGAGGAGCACACCCTGATTGTGCCTGAGCATGCATCAGTAAATGAGCTCCACCTGCGCAGATATCAAATGCACATGCATACCCAGGCATGCTATTTATCTGTGCGTGTGACTGTCTGCACTGACCTGCATGAGATCAATGTGATTTTTTTAGTGTTTGGGAGGTACTGAGCTATGACTGCATTAAATGAGAATTAGATTATCCTGCAGCAGTTTTGTGACGGTTTGCAAACGAGTGTTTTGATATAGTTTTGTTTGACACAGTTACCGATAACTTCAGTTCTTGAGGAAGGTTTGCCTATTTTGGATACTCCATTTTTCCATGAACGCATGCGAGAAAAATACAAATTTTCCTCACAAATTCATGGTAACACACAGTAAGTAAGTGATTATTAAAGGGACATTTTTCCAGTAATGTGATAAGCTCTTTGAGTATGTTTTGCCTCCACTGCTCGTGTACAGTGTGTTCAGTGATTATCTAATCGCCGAGGTCGTAAACCGCTGCCCACGTTCATAATGTTCAGTAAGTGCTAAAAGCTCGGCTAATCTTCCCTCTGAGATCAGCTGCAGAGTGAGTCAGTCCCGTCTTACCTGTGCTTCTTGATATCAGTTATTCCATTTTTCAGGTTGCCCAGTCGCTCTGAGGGATTTCGCCTGTGAAGTAGATCAGAGGGGAGGAATGAGTGTTTTGAGCCAGTTTTGTTGTTTGGGTGGATTGTTCTGCACGGTAAAATCTGAGGAGCTGATCTTAAAAAAAAAAAATCTCGGAAACCATTTACTTTGAAAATGAAACACAACTCTTCAGTTGAATTAGAGCAACCTGGCTTATATAAGT
The DNA here is from genome assembly GCF_008729295.1 of Plectropomus leopardus. Classification (NCBI taxonomy): domain Eukaryota; kingdom Metazoa; phylum Chordata; class Actinopteri; order Perciformes; family Serranidae; genus Plectropomus; species Plectropomus leopardus. The sequence goes on along the minus strand of NC_056468.1, from coordinate 34,104,839 downwards.
GGCTAACACTTATGAAGAACAAGTTCATTTCACTTTTCATTTTGAAGTTGAAACAACTTCACAGAATTTGCGAAAACTTGAGCAAATTGTCTTGATTTCTTTCAAAAGCATGGAAGGTACCTGAAATTTAGCAACAAAAAAGAGAAAATGTAAAAAAAAAAAAAAAGATAATAAAAATAATAATCATAATAAAATAAAGATAAAAACAGTTAAAACAACAACAAAATAATCAAAATAACATAAATAAATAAATTAATTAATTAAAGTGCTAATTATTACTAAAATAAAAAAAGTATATTTTTATTATATTCATATAAAAAAGTTTTTTAAACATTTTTTTTATTATTCCAACAATTTCTTTCTCTATTGTTTAGAGAAGCTTTGTGGTCATTTTCTTCCTTTATTTCTTGCAATTTGTGGAACATTTCTCAGAAAGTTGCTCATGACCTGTTAGCCATGTTTTCCAAAGAAATAATCCAGTTTGTTCGGGTGTCACAGGTTTAAATGCATGTAAAAGACTTGAGAATAAGACCTGACAAGAAAACTGATGTCATTCCAGGTTTCAGAGGTAAATACGTCTATATTTTAACATTAGATGTTAACACACAGAATCTAAAACTCATAGTTAGATTGAACTTCTTTTTTCAATGCAAGTGGTTTCCAAAATATCTAAATTAAGATTAACTTGAAGATTTTATTGTAGCCTAAGATTTCAGAGTTTGGTGGCTGTTAAAGCTGTTAAAGTTGTAGTTTGGAGGATTTTCCAGCTTCAGTTTTGAGCGCCGTCCTGCCGTGTGATCTTGTACCTGCACAGTTTGCGTATGAGGTCCTCGGGTCTCTTTGTGATCTTCTTGGGGAAGTCCATCTTCTCGATTCCCTTCAGGATGAAAGTGTACGTCATCATCTGGTCGCTCCCTGAGAACGGAGGACTGCGGAGCGGAGAAAACGAGGCAGATATTGAATTTCTTTGATTCACTTGAGCTCTGCTGGAGTGAAGCTTCTCAGCAGCACTCAGCTCACAACAATTACCGCAAATCAGGAAGCAGTTTGACGTGATAGGCGGAGGACGGATGATTATCAGGTGCTTTACTGGAAGCACGGACGACCACGTGCACTGACCTGCCGGTAAGCAGCTCGAACACCAGGATGCCCAGAGACCAGAAGTCCACGCTGAAGTTGTGGCCCTTGTTGAGGATGATCTCAGGGGCCACGTACTCCGGAGTCCCGCAGAAGGTCCACGTCTTTTGGCCGCATCGGATTTTCTTTGCAAATCCAAAGTCAACCTGTGGAGGCAAAGTTTCTCAATTAACCGTTTTAAATTCTACCAACATCACGTTTCTTTTGCTGCTTTTAGATTTATTTTATTTAAAGCTTTGAACCCTGAATTAGTTGGTAGGATTTCTTCCAAAAACAGATAAAAGGCAATCTGCAACTGGTAAAGGATTTTTATTTTTTAATTGTAGATTTAGTAAAAAAATTTCAAAAGAAAAAAAACAGGAAAAGCTATATAAAGACTATATAATTATCATCATTACATATTTAAAATGATGTCACTGAATTATTATTTTTAAGACCTTTTTATCAAGTCATTTCATTTTTTGTTTTTGACTTTCTTTTTCCTGTTTTTTTTTAATTTTTAAAATAAATTTTCAGGTTCATTTAAAAATGAACCTAAGAAGCCATTTAGGCCTTTTTATACATTACACCTAAAATAACCCTGAAAAATACATAGATTCATCTTTGTCATCTACAAGTGCTTCAGTCAAAAAAACTACAGGCAATGAAATACATGAAAGATAAAAGAGAACTTTTTAAAACTTTGTGACCTTAAAGCCGCAGACCTTTTTTTAAGTTAAGGATAATTATCAACCACACTCGATCAGATTAATTTGAGCAAAACATCCTGCCAGGCGTGCAGTTTTTCCATGTTTTTAGACAGAATAAGTTCAGCCTCACCAGTTTGATGTATCCTTCGGTATCCAGCATGAGATTCTCAGGCTTCAGGTCTCTGTAGAGGACGCCTTTGCGGTGGAGGTAATCGAACGCCTCTGTGACACAGCCGACGCAGAATTTGGCAGTGGGCTCATCAAAACTCCCCCTAAAGACGGGAAAGTCTCATTTAAACTTTTTGCAACAGGCGGGGTCAGACCCTGAGCGCTGAGCGGCAGTCTCATTACGCAGATGCACCTGAACACAGTCGCAGGCAGCTTTTATTCAGTGATTTATGTCGAGTGGACCTGCCAGTCCCTCAGCAGAAAAAACTGTAATGCCTTCACTTTATACAGCGAGCCAGAAATTAAGTGGCGACGCTGTGGAAAGGACAGTATTTTAGAGACGGAAATATAAATGTTTTTTTAGGTTTTCTCGTACCTGTCTCTGAGCAGACTCCAGATCTCTCCACCCAGACAGGCCTCCAGCAGCATGTACACATACTTGTTATCCTTAAAGGTGCGATACAGCCTGCAGGAAGAGAAGCACAGACAAGTTCAGCTTTTAAGTTTTCACCATCATGCAAACAGAACAATACCTGCGCTGCTCTGTCAGCGTGTCTGCACATTTTTAAGAACAAATTTAAGGAGTTTTAAGACATTTTAAATACCTCAAAAAACAAACATGAATGCCATTACTGCAGGAAAATAAAATATACAATTGAATATTTTAATCTTTTAAATATTTTATTTAGCTTAGTTAACCATTTGGGCCCGCTTTAATATTATATTATAATACAAAATGAGCTTTTTAAATCAAGCTTTAAAAAACATTATACATTGATATTATTTTCTACTTTTGTTGAGTCTGTTTTTCAGCTAACATCAGTCCTAATCATGAATATCAAATATTATTTAATTTTGACAATATTATATATTTAAATGCCAGTTTTTCTGTCATAATGCTACTATGTTTTTAGTTGAAAAAAATATTTGCAATATACTACATGCAAAGTAGATTTTTTTGAAGATCTGCATTGATTTGATTTTTATAAATTCTTATTTTGTTTGTGTAGTAACCAATATGCATGCAAAGTGCAATTTCCAAATCAGGCTATAAAAATATTCTACATTAATATGATTTTCTACTTTTGTTGAGTTTATTTTTTTTAACTAATATCAGTCCTAATCATAAGTATAAAATATTCATTAATTTTTAGAATATTAATCCTTTAAAACTGTAGAAAGCAATCACATTTAAAAATCACTTTCCTAAATGGTCCACATCAGCTTTCGTTTGTCTTAAAAGCATTTCTCGTGCTTAATTTGCCACTTTTTATACCTTAAACTGATATATCTGAATATAAGAAAGCAGCAGGGGGAGATCATAAACAGTAAGCAGGACGCTTAAATGAATCAATGCAGCCTCGGTGGTTGTTATTGCTCTGTACTTTGATACATTTAAAGTCATTAGTGCTCAAATTATTGCTTCATTTGTGAACTAATGTGACTTTAATTGACCCTTGTGGAGATGTTTCCAGAGTAAATTGCTCATAGCAGCCTGAGAGCGTGTTCACATTCAACATCAGAGACACCGGAGACGGCAGAGCGGACGTTAACCGCTCCACCACACTGTCGCCCAGCGAAGTCTCAAATCTTAGATCACCGTGCATCAGTCTTGAAAACAGATTAAAAATTTGAAGAGATAATCGTTAAAACACGTGAGAAAAGGTGGAATAAACACATGGAGTGTATGAAGAGGAGGTCAACAGGAGGAGCGTCTCAGAGGGTGAAGAATGGCTTTAATATCTGTGTTTCTGCCGCTGCGCGCGCTGAAATTGGATCACTGTAATCTCAAGAAAGGCCAAAAAAAGCTGCCGCTGCAATGTTTCATAACAAATAACTACATTTTCACGGCGGACATCTTAATATCCCCTGCCATCCTGCCCCACTGAGAAGATGTAATCTGCTCCAGGCCTCAACTGTGATCTCATCAAAAACTAATAAGCGCCGCACTGTTTTCTCACTCTGATGGAGCAGAGCTTCATCACGAGGCATAAAAAATGGAAACGGGTTCAGAGGCGGAGCAGCGGGACTGACTTGACGACAAACGGCGAGCGAGCCTCGGCGAGGATCTTCCTCTCCGAGTGGATGTGCTCCTCCTGCCTGTTGTCCACCACGTGCTTCTTCTTGATGACCTTTAGAGCGAAGGTGATGTCGCGGCCCTTCACCTTCACCTGCAGGAGGGAAATTACAACGAGACTGACATTTATCAGACTTTTCCTCTCGTCACAGCAGGAAAATCACAGCTGTAATTAACCCTCTGAATCTGAGAAAAAATGACTTCATTTCTAATGGAAAGAAGGCAATGAGCACCCTAACAAGAAACTACCAGCAAATAGCAAGAAAGTGGGGAAAAAAAGTTACAAGAAAATTGCGTAACTTTAGAAGAAAAAAAACATCAGGAAATTACCTGAAAAAATTGCTAAAATAAAACAAATAATTTATAAGTGTTAATAGTAATTTCAGTTAAATTTTATTTTATTTACACCCTGGTGTCCTTAGACCTTTACAGAAACTAAGGAAAAACTCCCCTCCAAAAAACTTAAATATGTAAAAAAAAAAAAAAAAAAAAAAAAAAAAGAATCAGGAAAAAAAATGGTAGACGGGATCCGAAAATGTCTAAAAAAAAGAAAAATGTCTAAAAAATCAGTCGTAATAAACAACAGCTAGATAACCTTTAAAAGGCAATGAGTTTTTTTACTTCATTTTATTTTTATTTTGTTTTTAGACTAAATGAATAAGCAATGACATTTTGTAACTTCAGTTCTCACCAGTTCTACCCGTCCAAACCCACCGACCCCGAGAGTAGCGACAACCTCCAGGTGGTCGAAGGGCCTCGATGACGGAAACACAGACACCATTTCCTTCAGCTGGATGACGTCCGGCGACAGCGGCTGGCTCTGGTGGCGGGACACCGACCTCCTGGACGGAGACAGAGGGGACGGGCCAACCAACCAAGTATCAGTATGAGAACATGAGAACTGCAGGTATGTTAGGATGGTATTTTCACTGCATTATGATATTTATGATGCAAAGATTTGTACTTTTTTATTCGAACAAAAGTTTTTTTCTATTGCTTTTCAGTCACCATTCTGTCCTGAGCACGCGGCGCTGCACCTACCGGGCGTGTCTCTTCTTGTCGTCACGATCGAGTGTCGCCACGTAGCCTTGGAGGTATTTCTGCAGCTCGTTGAAGGTGCCCACCGTCTGATCAAATGTCCTGAAAAACAACAACAGCACGTCAGCCATGCGACTTCATGACCCCAAAGATGTTTTTTCTGACATGAAGGAAATCAGAGCGCACAGTTTATCACACAGTAGGCGGGTTTCCATACAAATATGTGCAAAACTTCAGCGATACTTTCGAAATGTTGACAAACACAACTGTGAGATGACTGTGATGTTATGTCACTTCTCCTCTGGTGATAACATCCCAGTAACCATGGTGATGGATGTTCAAAACATTAGCAGGGTTATTTCTATTGCAGCCATCACACTAGCCGTCATTATTTCCAGTGGACGTAGGCGTGTTACCTGAGCGATAATGGAAAGACAAGTCCCTTATACGTGGGAGCGGCCAAGTATGAGGGATTTCTGGGAGCCGATAGTCCAAAATTTCACAGAGGAATTGGGGATTCAAAACTTCCGGATGATCTGCTCAAGTTTTGAAGAGTTATGTGATGCAATAACAGCTCTTGTAGCTCCTGCTGCATCATGAGGAAAGTAATTTGACCTATGTAAGCAAAAAAAAAGTGTTTCTATTGCAGTTTTGCAAAATATGGGTTTTCGAATCAGCTGAAATACCACCTCATGCAAGTGTAAAAACTTCTTTGAGATATATGGGAATTTGTTTTCTGAAATTTCTGTATTTCCATTAGGCATATTTTATATTTGCAATTTCAGTTTCTGCAGTTTTAGGGTTAATAGAAACCCACCTGCTGTCCTTTTGTTTATTACAGTTCAAAGCATACTTAATATGCATTGTTTGATTGAATTACTTATAAATTTACAAACATCTCCGGCAGTCGGATCCCCAAATTCTAATGAGTAAACTTCAGTTAAGTCAGACTAACTTAAAGAAACAAGTTCATTTCACTTGCCATTTTAACGTGACAATACGTTCACAAAATTAAGTAAATTCTTTTTTCCGAAATTGACGTGTTTCCATCAGGTGACTTTATATTTGCAATTTCAATTTTCACAGTTTGTTAATGGGAACATGGGAACCCGCCTACTGTTGACAGCAGCTGATATCAGAATACTCTGCTGTAAGCGTCTGATAGAGTAGATGTAGATGTTGTTAATCCCATGAGACTGCGGGGAGATGGCAGGACAAATCGAAACTGGCATTTTCAGATGGCGTTCACACATTTGTCAGAACTGATTATGAAAGAGAACTCTGTGTTTGCAACATTATGATAATTCAGGCGACAACACTTTGTATAGTAAGGCTAAAGATTCGAGAAGCACAACATAATGCTGCCTTCAGAAGCACCACACAAAACACTCTTATCTCTGTTTTTTCACTCAGTTAAAACATGAGCTGCTCCTAATAACTGTAAATCTGTTACAGAGTGAACAATATTTTGTGGGTGTCCAGAAAACTGCACTTCAAATGTCAGAATACTCACTCTCTGTCGATGACGAGGCACTCCACCCCGTTCTCATCGGCGATGATATTAGCCGACCTGACATCATCACTGAGAGAGACAAAAGATCATCACACATAAACACACACTTCTCTGACTTCTCTCACTGATTGGTGATAATTTTAGGATTATCAGCGTGTGTTGGCTGATCTAAAGCTGGGGTCTGCAGTTTTGTCATTGGACAGAAATCACAGAATAAATTGCGAGGCATCCATTTACAGCAGATTACAGGCTTATTGATACAACACAATGCCTTGTAGTGCAGATGTTTGAAAGCTGCATATTCACCAGCAGCCCTCCTTCATCCTTCTTCACCGCGTTATTTTTAATACAAAGTAGGTAGGTAATGTATTCTGGCCCCGTAAGTGGGGTTTTTCTTTATCTGAGTCCAGGGCTTAATGATAGAGGGTGTTCTGTGTTGTTTAGATTGTAGATTTGTGATTTTTGGGTAATATAAATTAACATGACATCACTATTTAAGTTGTTTATTTCCATCATAATATCAGAAGGCAGGAGCAGATTAAAACGACAGTCTGTGATGGCGTTTGATGTTTGTTTTCACCTGATAAGTGCTTTCTCTCCAAAGTAGTCTCCCCTCTGCAGCGTGTTGATGATCTGCGGCACCTTGTGGGCCTCGGTGGTCTGGGTCACCTTCACCTGCACAACAGAGACAGCCGGATCCTTAAAGCACACGTCACCTCTTCACACCATCTCCAATTCACTGCTGCAGCTTTTACAGGTGCTTTCAGTTTTCTCCAAATATGTTTACATGCATTATAAAACGTTAGAATCCAAAAAAATATCAATTATAGTTAGAACATGATGAGTGATTAAGTGGTGTTAATGTACTGTATTTTCTTAACGTGCTGTCGAAACAGACACATTTGTTGGAAGAGGGTTTGACCAGCTGCCTCTGGTTGTTCTGCTTCCTGCAGAGCAGGGATGCTCAACTTACGGCCCGTGGGCCAAATATGGTTTTCAATAGGATGCTGAGTGGCCCCTCAACCATTTTCTAATTCACAATAAAAATAAAGTAATTCCCACTGGGAACTGTTTTTGTATTTTTAGTATACATGAGGTGCCAGAGTGCATAAAACAGCATCAAAATAGAGCTAAAAGTGCCAGTGAAGGACATCTAAAAAATCCTAGAAAAGAAATCCGAGAAACGTGCTAAAATCAGAGAAACGTGCTAAAATCCGAGAAATGTTCTTAAATCTGAGAAATGTGCTAGAAATCTTGAAATGTCGGAAAATCCTAGAAATTTCCTAAAATCCTAGAAACATGCTAGAATCCTAGAAATGTCCTGAAATCCAAGAAATGTGCTAGGATCCTTGAAAAGTCCTAAAAATCCAAGAAATGTCCTAAAATCCATGAAACATGCTAAAATTCTAGAAATGTCCTACAATCTGAGAAATGTACTAAAATCCTAGAAATGTACTTAAATTCTACAAATATCCAAAAATCCCAGAAATGCCCTTAAATCCTATATCCTATCCTAAATGTCCTAAAGTCCTACAAAAGTCCTAAAATCCTAGAAACATAAAAATGTTTCTAAAAAACATCTAAAATCTGAGAGACGTGTATGGGGCTGATGCGACTGGCCCCTGGCCTCCTGTCATTTTGCAAAAGTGGCCCCAAAGCGAAGCCAGTCGAGTGTCTCTGCTGCAGAGCCGCAGTTTTCACCAAGCGTTACTCCAGCAGCCTGGATGTTGTGAAACTTCCTAATTTGTGAGGCTTTAAAAACCGGTGGCCCACACCGGTCGGGGTCAAACAGCCCAGTGACATCAGAGCCGTAACGGCCGGGGTGTATTTTAGCTAAGTGTCCCATTTGACCTCAGTGACCTTCACTTCCCCTGTTTTTCCTGGTGGCGGGCGCGCTCAGAGTTTATTCCCTCCGTGGTCAGGGGGTCCGAGGGGTGGGGGTCGTAGAGCCATTTCCTGTATTAGTCCCTTTTCTCCTAAACAACACAAGTTCCTCTCTGGGTCGGTTAGCTTAGCGCTGAGGAGCTGCTGTCTCACATCGGCTCATAATGGCATTTTGAAAGTCCCCTGTGGACCGCTCTGACCCTCCGTCCCCCCTCGCTCCCCGGTGTCAGGTTGCTGACTTATCAGACAGGCAGGCGGGTGAGTCATAGTCCCACACCTCACAGACTCACATACAGCTTGAACAACATATTGTTTTTTGGACTGTTGGACTAAACAGGTCTGTTATTGAAAGGAAAATCATTTTATTTTGTGCGTATTTGAACTTAATTAAAGTTGGCAAAATGATTCTCGGCCATTGATTTGTGTGTTTTGCTTGCAGGATGACATATCTGTCATATTAATTGTCTTTGCAGTTTGTTTACACTCGTGGAAACCTAATTAGAGGGATAGAGGGAGAATAAAAGCAGAAGCAGAGGGGGTCCCAGAGTCCTGCAGAGTCCTACACGGGGTTCATACAGTCATAAAAAAGTCATGAAATTTGCAAATAGCTATTTCCAGTGGCAAAGTTTTGAAAAAATTTGGAAAAGTCATGGAATTATTTTCCACAAACCTGTATAATAACACATGACGTGTTAAAGTACCATCTGACATTTGAAAAATCCATTGATAATTTCTGTTTTTGGAGCTTCTGGCTGTAACAAGTGGTGCAGTTTCTGGTAACGATTAAAGACAACAAAAACACCAAAAATGTTTTAAGAAAAAAATGGCCCAAAATGTTTGAAGAAAATACGATATCCAAACTGCGTCATGTTTTCTTGAAAAACGGACAGGAAAATAAATACAAAACATTTCCCTAAAGCCAAAATAAAAAACTCAGTTCCCTCACCAATGTTTAAAAAAATAATTTGGCATGTCTTCCCCTTTGTGCACCCACCCTCCCCTCTAATAAATATCGAACAGTCCCTAAATTATATGTAAATTTCTGGCTCTAATCCTGTTCTGAATATCATTATTATTTAAAATAATATATATTTTAAAAAGCTATTATATAGTCATGAAAAAGAACTGATAAGGAGTTTCGATGGTCATTTCAGGGAAATGTATGGTCTTTAAAAGTTGCCTTAAAGTCCTGGAAATTCATGTGTAAAAATGTGTGTGAACCCTGCACGTGGAAACCAAATTGGAAGAGTAGAGGCAGAGTGAAAGCAGAAGCAGAGGGAGTCTCAGAGTCCTGCAGTGTCCTGCAAGATTTTGGGAAACAAACGTTTAACACCAATGATGAGAAAATCCTTTGCTGCAGAGACTGGAGCAGCTTCTTTATCAGTGCAGTGTAGAGACGTCACACAGCATTGTCTAACCGAGGTGCTGGAGGATTTATATTGTTGTTGTAAGTACGGGATTAAGGCCCGTGTCTCCGTTCCTAATGAGTGCAGAGCGACAGCGTCTCAGAAATCTCTGCAGTGCAGCTCATCTGTAACATGTTAGCATAACCACTGAGAATAAGGAACAACAATGAAAAACATGGCTCAGGTTTTCCTGTAAGAATCACATATTTGTACACAATGCTGTTGGCTCTCCGCATATTAAAGTTATTCACTTAATTGTGCAACTAGGGATAGAAAAGTGGCTCTGAGGATAAAAATGTTTTTGTCTTTCCACCATTTTAAGACTGAAATATCTCAGCAGTTATTGAACGTTTGTGCTGTTCGATGTTTTCGTGCAAACATTCATGGTTCCCACAGGATGAACCAGTTACTTTGATGATCCCCTGACTTTTTATGCAGCACCACCATGTGGTTTACATTCATGGTTTTGGGTAAAATGTAGCATGACAATATGCAAAACCATAGACTGTGCATAAAGATAGATGGCACGTCTCCACCTCCTTCGACTGTACAAAAATGAAACTAACATACCCCGAATGCCAGTCCAGTCCCCAGAAGAAAATGCACATTTATCCAAACCACAAATACTTCACATTTGGGTGTTTCATATGCATCATTTTAATGATTATATAGTGACGCAGTAAATGAGCTGACTGTCCTCAGGAGGAGGAGGGGATGGTCGATGGCATGACGTCTCGGCGAGATGCCTGCCAAGCTGCAGACCACTTTTTGAGACCAACACACAACAAAAACAGGCATGATTTATCGAGTTATTGTTGTGTTTCTAGCCGCTTTAGCCACAAATCGTAGGAGTCTTTTAGTGATCCATCACTGCTTTCCCAGCAGCTTTTTAAGCACCAAACGTTGTTTTGCCGCAACCTGTCACTTCATTTTTGCTTTTTTTTTTTTTTACGTGGAAAGTGCCACAAAAAGCACTTTTTTTACAGAAACATTACTGCATTTCCTGCAGGGATAGTAGCACAAAACGTGGTTGTATTCTACTGAGAAACCAAAACGATTATTTGTAGCTAAAACATGATCTTTTTTTTAACCATATCCATAGTTTTTTGTGCCTAAACCTAACCACATGTTAATCACAGCATTGTAAAAATGCAAAATTACCAAATTCTCTGCTACAAAATGAACTACCTAATAACAGAAACCATCTTTGTCAGAGGAAAATGTTGGTATTGTGCAATTCTGAAAACCACTAATGCGTTAAATTTTTAATTTTCATACGCATCAACATTTCTTAAGTGATATAGTATTTGAGACGATATACTGTCATATAAGATGACAATCTTTTCTGGTGATTGGGTTGTCTGCCAACATGCAGGGGATAATTCGTATGTTTGGGCTTTATTTTTGGGGGAGCTGTCGTGTCATCCATCTTTATTTTCAGTTTATATGCTAAACTAAGATGGAAACAAAGAAAACATACAAGCTCAAGATCAGCATGTTGGCATTGTGCGAAGACAGTACTATGTCTAATATATTGCAGATAATAGGTAATGATTGGATGCTAACCTGAAAGGAAGCCTTAGTGGAGACTCTGAATGTCTGGAAAACCTCTTAGATATCCAATATATCTTAAATATTACTTTTAAGGAAAAAAGTCAATTTTAAATTTAGGAATGAGGCCATATTTGGTTAGTCTCAGGTTTAGGATTAGGTTAAAATTAGTAAGCAGTAAGAGTTGCAGTTTGATACAAATGACAAGCTAAACAGTGTGCTTGTGTGTTTGTCCTGCTCGTTCATGTCGCAGTGTAGCAGACACGTTACCTTCCCCTGTGCGATGATGTAGAAGGTGCTGCCCTCCTCGCCCTCCCGGATGACGTAGTCTCCCTTGTCATAGTATTCCTAATGGGAGAGAGGGAGGTGAGGACAACAGTCAGAGCTGAAGCATTACATTGATTTAACCATTGACCCGGCTGGTCTAATTCCTGGTAGCCCGTCCCCTGCGGGATCAGAGCTGGAGTTCAGCCATTAACGATGCTCTGCCATTCACAGCTTCTCAAAGCGTTGATCAGGAGGGGATTTTGGGGGGCTCATGGGATAAATTAAACATGAAGTATGGGTCAATAGTATCTGTTGATTATGATGTTTTTTATGTCTGCCATGAGAGCTTTTCATGATTGTGGTCATTGGATGAATTTGTTTGACACCATGATCTATGTCAATATTAATTTAAATGTGCATTAACAGCGGGGCTATCACTATTACCTCTTTTATCACTTGATACATACAATACAATATACCATTAGTGAAGTAGTCCTCTTCCTGCCGGGATTATTGGCACGATGCAGTCTGGATAAACACTCACAGAAAAGGGTTTTCGAGAACAGACGGGTTCAGATTACAGGGTAAAAAGCTCCTTATACCCCTTTCCCACCAAAATGAGTGTGTGCACACAGGATTTTCAAACACAAGTAAACCAATTAAATATAGGCGACTGGCTCCATTCCCAATGCCAGTACACTCACAGGGGGGTTGTTTTGTTGGTGTGTCCATGCAATGTCACACACAGGCAGGAGAACAGGTAACAGTAGACAGCAGCAGAACGGGGGTCTAGGAATTTTTTTTAGTGGTTTCTTCTCTTTATTTATTTCTTACTTATTTAGTTTATCTTTCATACTTATTGCAAACTAATTTGCATTTAAGTTTTAGCTGCTTAGGAGGAGATGGACTGTAATTAGTGATGGCATGTCATTGCATCTTGCAGGTTATAAAGATGAATTTAGCACGTTCACCTGGGTGTTGCGTTCTCACTGATGCCTATCAGAGCCAGAGGTGATAAAAACCCGCGTCTGCTGCAGAGTCATTTGCCCCGCTTGTGAATTAAAAACAGGTCTTTCATACAGTGGGAATGAGGCTTTAAATCCCATGAGTCAGAGTAGTTTGCCCTAACATCACTATTATTGCTACGGTTACTTGCAGATTAAATATGCCTTATCACACTGAGTCAGACTTGTGTTATAGCTTTGAAGAGTCTTAATCATAAGTGTGAGCTGTCAGCCAATCAGAAACTAGTATAGTTAATGTGGTTATGGACTAAACTCACAGACTTGGTATAAAGGCCGGTCATCTGCTCGCTCTGACACACTCCAGTTGGTGCAAAAGTAAGATCACACTTGACTCAGAAAGTTTGTTTCAGTGTTTAGTTCAGTCTCACGAGCATCATAAAACTGAGCGACACTTTGAAATATTCTTGGGTCAAACACTGAGGTACAGTGTGTTCTCTCAGTCCGCTCAGCCCTCATTCAGACAGATTCCTCCGCTTCACGCTGTCAGTCATACCAAACCTAACCACAGCACTAACGCCAGCCTGCTGAGTCAGCAAGCTGCCAGATCGCCTTCCATTTTAAAGCTTTTAGGTGAAGAAGGGGAAGTGCAAAAGAATGAAGGTGACCAGGATGAAATGTTCTCTGGGATCGAGGCCAAATTCCCGCAGCTGAGACAACCGTCCGCGGCTGTAATCCATTTAAATACAGAGGACTTTGGCAAAAAAAAAAGGTGAACAAACAAATCAGAGCAGCCACGCGTAAACATTCCCTGGTGTTTACTGTCAAAACTCTTGACACAAGTGGCATTTTCCTCGAGCGCCCAAGCTTGTTTACGTCACGTTTACGCTTCAGGAGAGCCTAGTTTAACACCCGTCCGTGACGGCGGAGACAACATGCCAAGGTTCTGTTTATAAAGACTGTCTGGGTGATACAGCGACGGGCGGAGAGCGACATCGTTTGAATTGTGTCTCGGGTTTGTTACACCAGGCTTGAATGGCGAACTTGAGCCAAACATTTACCTTTTCAGGAGAGAAAAAGGACATTTTCACTACAAAGCTTAAAAGCACGTCTTTACAAAACATGGTCCCAAAAACCCAGCTGTCACACACATCCCTTCTGTCGCGTCGTTACCATCAGCTCGCTCTGCTTTGCTTCGCTCATGTCAGTGTTTGAGAAATCCACTTGTGCTCGTCTGTGTGCGCGATGGGTTCGGCCACAGTTGTCCTATTTTTGGCAACTGTCAATCGACCAGCACATATTCAACCGTGCGTCTCTCTCTCTCTGCTTCGAGGGACAGAAACTCTAACACCAGAGGAAACCTATTTTTAAGACCCCCCTCCGTCTCCAGCGGCCCCCAGGTGGGCAGGTAATCCGGTGCAGCTCCTTGAAAGCATCCCGCTGCCTTCAAAGGAGCTGTTGAAATATCAGTCATGACATGAGCACACATGAATGATTTACAAAGAGGACAGTGACTTTCAGTCATCCTGAGGTTGCAGAGAAGTGATATTAATGGATATTGAATGAATGCATGTATAAAAGCATTTTAACATTTTAAAATGCTGACCTGAAAGCAGTTTTTAAAGCCTCTGGAAACGTGGTTTGAAAAGAATGCTGAGTGTCTCATTAAGTATCTGCAAAAATCTGAGTGAAAATAAATGTTCCCAAACTATTAGAAAACTACTCAACTACTCAAACAGCTCATTTTAAGGATTTCTCCAGACCGTGTGGGCGTGGCAGATCACGTTTTGATTGACACCTCCTTGGATCCCACCTTTATCAGCTGTCTCTCGTCTCCAAGACGACAGCCATGGAGCAAAGCAGAGTCGGCGTGGTGCGGCTCTATCTGTTCCAGCCCTCTGACTCCGGCTGCGTTTCTAAATCCAATCTGACGCTCTACACTAAAATGCGACAGTTATTTTTTGAAGCCATGGAGCGTTTTTCCATTAATTAACAAACAGTTAAGTTCATTACACTTTCACTCCGTTTAGCGCCTTTCTGCCCAGAGTGCGCTCTGACAGTCCCAGAGTGCACTGCTCTGGATAACCGAACGGTACATTTCAACAGCGCTCTGAATTAACGAACAGTCCACTTTGTGAACAGAGTGCGCTGAGTGTTCCCGAACGCACCCTATTAAAAGGAGCATTGAGGGATTTCAGTTCGGTATGTTAAAAAGCTGACTTTGAATTTTTGATTGTCTTCGTCCATACTACGTGATATAGATCAAAGATAACCACGCCCAAATCAACCCAGCTTCAGGAAACTGAAAAAAAAACTAAAATAACAATATTTCAAATTTGGATTGAGGCTAATGTCTGATGCTTATTATTGTGCATTAGACAATTTCGGGATAAGAACGGGCTGTTTGACTTTATGCACCACTGAGCAACTTTCATAGTAATGAACACGGTCCCGCCTCCAACATTGTATCCAGGTTTCTTTATACATCCATAACTCAGAACCCCATTGCCAGGCTGCAGCTTTCTGGGTACGTTTGTTAGTTTATGCGACGACATTATGAGATTTTTAACTGCAGGATTATGTTTGAATAAAATGAATCAGTATTTTCATTCCTTTTTATGTTTTTGCTTTCGACAGGGCACCGTCTTTCCCAACGAAGCTTTCCAGTTCAACTTCCAATCAACAGAAGAGACTGAAAAAGAGAGAGAATCCTTAACACAAGGTACCCCACTTACACACACACACACACACACACACACACACACTCTCTCTCTCTCTCTCACACACACACTCACACACACACACACACTATACAAGCAAAAACACTCACGCCAGAACACTCCAAATTCCATTCCCCCACTGTTTGACAAGAAGCTTCAATATTATCTGGCGGATTCTCGACGAACATCTGCACCGCTATTAGGTTACAGCCGCCCCCCCGAGAGGCAACACAATCAGCTCCATCAGAAATGACTGAATAAGGAAATTCTGCCGTCGTGGAAAGTAGCAGGAACGATTGCGAGTAACGTCCTTGAAATTTTCATTGTAAAAAGACGCTGAGAATGGCTGTTTTTTGACTTGAAGCTTTCTCTTTCACTGTTGAAATACAATGCTCATGGAGGAGAACCGGAGCGAGCCACTCTCCTGCATGTTTCAACACACACACACACACACACTTTTGCACACTTGTATGTTCTCACACCAAACGCCTGTCACTCGCACATCTTTAAGAAATCACTCGTCCCCCATTTGAATAAACACTTTTTGGGGCCTTGGTCAAATAATTATGGTAACAATATACAGCGCCCCGCGATGACAGGAATAATATCGGCCCTGTTCATCAACAAGGTAATTTGTGAGGTCTTGACGACTGGAGGCAGAGAATATGCTGACACGCCGTAATGGTATATGGCCAAATGGTAATGATATTTTGACAGCAGCTATCTGCAACGCTGGGGCTCCCATGAGCTGCCAGACGGTTGTGCAATACTGAGGCAACACAATGAAAAGTCAAATTTTCGCTCCAGTAGAAAAAGAGATAGTTTGACAGAATAACTTACCACCTCCAGGCAGTCCACTATTTTGCTCAGCTTGTCCTCTGGAAGATTCGCCAAGAGTGAAACACTGGCAGGAAAAACGAAGAAAAAACACAAGTGATGAGCGCTGATTCCTGCATGTACGTTATTATTAGGGCTGTCAATTGATGAAAATATTTAATCGCGATT